>NC_054748.1:19607905-19905405 GCF_018143015.1 Lytechinus variegatus | reverse complement strand
TGGTTCTTGCGAACTTTTCAAAAGTCATGCAATCTCTTTTGCTCAGATTTCACTAAACCGCTTCATTGTCGATCAGTGAAGCAATATATCTTCTCTGGTTAAAAAAAATTCTTGCTTTATTCCGCTTCTTCCTTGATATTCAAATTTTCTTTGTACTTGAATGTGCTGCAGGGTTATCGGTAACTGTTAGGAAGGGTACTATTATTGAAGGAATTGTTTTGGGGTTATGTAATCTTAAAACCTTGGTCACATTCAGCAGCTTTGTTTTTCTTGGTTTTCTTGAGAGAAATTGATGATAATATAAAGCATTTATGAGGCACTGATTGTCTAGTTTCTTTTCAATGGCGCACTGTGTATTACCCTGGCTTTAGCTCCAGCTACTAAAGGTTCTTGGTGCATTCAGGGAATTAATCCTGCCGGGTACCCATTCCCCTCACCTGGGTTGAGTGCAGCACAATGTGGGTAAATATCATGCTGAAGGAAAACAAGCCATGGCTGGGATTCAAACCCGCGTCCTTCTGATTGAAAGATGGGAGTTGTAACCACTAGACCACGATGCCCCAACAAATTCAAAATGGATTGGAAAGAAGTTTTCTTAGAAATTCCTTGATTTTTTTTATCTCACTTTCAAGATTGAAGGTTATTATCAATAATTTTTTGTGAAATGGAAGGGCACTGTCTACAGAATGCATAAGCAATAGTGAAGTTACAAAGAGCAAATCATAAATAAAAAAAATCCTCTAAACTCCTCTTGATTTTGTGTCTTTTTCCGTTGAAAGATGCAGTTTTATTGTGTTTCCTTTTGTTATAGCTTTTGCTGCCATTGTCATTAAATTAGGAATCTGGCCTTATTAGGAAAATGATTTACATTATAGCAGAAAAAAATTGAAATGATGAAAGTGTGAAAGAAATGGGACAAAGAATAAGAAGTTCTGAATATTTTAATGATAATATGATATCACTAAGACTATGTAAATCTCAAATTGAAAATTGGATGAGTCAATTGTTATCAAGTTTTTAAGAACAGCTCTCCAATTTGGCTTTACCCCCCCCCCATCACCTTATTTTTCGGGCAGTTCTTAAGGTATAATATACTTTTGTGCTCAAAAGTGTAGTGAACCCCACTACAAAATGAACTCCTTCATGCTGAGTGTTGAATGTAGACAACAATACTACAATGTTCGGCAAGCCCAGAGAAACAAACTCTACTGAATGTAATATTTTATTGCCTGACTTCACAATTGAATATCTAAGCATGACAGAAGTTGAGCATGTTGAACGTATTTGTTTTCTGTTGGGTTCACTAAACTATGAGCACCACTGAAAATATTGTTCTAGTTCCTCATGAAATAGAAATATTCTAAGTAAATCTTTTGTAAAACACCAATAAAAAAAATGTGTCATTCATTTTGTTTTCTTATAAGAGCAACTGGATTTTTCTTATTCTACATGACAATGACATTATGTATTGGCCAGTTCAATATACCCTCAATTATAGTGATAACAACTTCTTTGTATTACCATAATGACTGTCTCATATTGCTTGTCTGAGTTTTATTCAATATTACCGATCTGCTTTTGTTTACCAACTTGTCTACTATCATTTGGTCTAACATCAGTTTGCCACTATCCATATGGTCTAATTTCCATTTGTCTGCTTATCATTTGGTCTAATAACCAGTTGGTCCAATTGCCTTTTAGTCCCATACCATTTGTTCTAATTGGAGTAAGTGTTAATTGGTTGAAATGAAGGAAAACAAAAGGAAAATTTGACCTACTGGTTATGAGATGAAATGGTTATAGACGAACTGGTGATTAGACAAAGCGATGATTGGACCAAATGGTTGTTAGATGAAATATTGATGGATGGAATGGCATTAGACTAAATGAAGGTAGACCATGTGATGAGTGGATGAGGCAATAGACAAATTTGAAATTTACCTCTGCGTCATTGTTTTTTCCTTTTCTATTCATCAAGAAGAACTTGCTATTTTTATTGAATTCCCCTGTAACTACATTGTAAATACAAAGAATTTCCTTTTTTTAATATATAACTCGTCCAAAGCTTAAGGGTAAGGTTTATCTGATACAATTTAAAAAATATATCCATGTTTAGATTTTACTCACAAATTATATCAAGAAAAATACAGATAAATAAAGTATTCAGTTTTGTAGCTAGGTAATTTTTTTTTAGGCTGACTGTAACTTTAATGTTAACCACAAAATGTAATTTTCTTGTAATATGTAAACTGTTTTATCTTCCTATGTGTGGATATATGTATATATATATTTCTTGTGAGTATATATATGTTTATGTATTATGTAGTGGAGTGCCTTGTGTCTGTACATATATTCATCCACACTGTTTTATTTATGGAGAATACACACATTACTGCTTCTATGCTATGAGGTCAAAGTTCACAGGTCACAGGTCAAACCTTGTAAAGCGAATGTAACAATATTTATTTTTGAAATCGGATTGTTTTACTCTACATTGAGCTTGCTTACATATATATTGTAGTTTTGATATTTGACCTGTGGTTACTCTTTTGACCTTTCACCTATGACCCGCTATTGCTAGGGTAATGACCTGGAGGTCGTGTACGAGATTGATGTAACATCTCGCTCTCCAGTGAAATAGGAATTAGTAGGCAGAGAAGTAGACTAAATAAATTTATGTAGTGTAAACAAACAGTGGCACAGTTGCAGTTGGGGTAGGTTCTTGGATTGGGAGTTGGGCATGGGCATTTGGAATGTCATTGATAAATTATCCTCATTGCCCCCCAATTTTTATTTCCAATCTTTACTTTGTCAATACCATACACATCAATTGAAGAAAATTTCTGCTTGCAGCAATCTGAAAAACAAATACTGAGCATCTTTACGTTGAATGGGTTAAGAGAGAAAAAAAAGTTCCCGGTTGAAGAAGGCTGACTATTTAATTTCAATTCATGGTTGCCAATTTAATGATCTGTTGTGTGTATGTGTAGCCCTCTTTGAACTCATAATATGACATTTGTTTAGTGCAAATAAATAGGATACATTGTGCATCTTTTTTTTTTTCAAGTGCTGGTAATGTATTTGAAAATTTAAAAAATTATCAAGCCAAACCACAAAATGTGGACCTTTTCTTTTGGTAGTTGTGTCAATATGATAGAAGCCTCTGTTGTATTTATTATGTCTAGTTATTCTTCGTATGTTCATAATTTACGTGCAATAGCTTTTACTGCATGTAACTATGTTAATGTACAGTATTTGCATACTCTAAAAATTAAGAAAATTTGCATTGATATTGTTCAGTTAATCTTTACTTTGATCTATAAGATTTTCTTCTGCTTACATTTCTTACAAAGGACAGAGCCTATTGGCTTTATCCATCATATTGTCCCTTGATATTTATTAAAGGGATGAGTCAAATTTTAAGTTAAAAAATATGATTTTTACCTAGTGGGAGGAATTCTCTTTCTTTTCCCCGTATGAAACATTACCTAAAATTGTCAGATTAAATGAAAGAAAGCAATGATCTATAAAAAGCAAGAAAAATAAACATTGCATGACATGAGATTGCCCATCAGTCAGAGAGCATGCAGCCATTGTCTGGTGCAGCCTCATGCGACACGTTTATGATTTGTTGAATAACTCTCGGTAATGTTATGGCTGTACGCTATTGAGATATGAATTTTGTCTCATGCCTAGCTTGATCTGCAAGTGACCCCCTGGGTAGTGCTGCATTGCAAGAAAGTATTTTTGAAGCATCTTTACACCAGCACTATGCGCTGGCTGCACCTAGCCTGAAAGTTAGATATTGGCCTGTCCGCTGCCAACCGATGGATGGTGCACCGTGTCGATAATCCACCGAATGGTAGCTGAAGCTGGAATGGTGATTTTTATTTTGAATCTTCGAAAAAGGTTACTAATTGCCCTTCATATTAGAACTGCTTGTCTCTCAAGGGATTTCAGACACAATAATAATAATAATATACAATTTTTTATATAGCGCTTAATACAAATGTTTCTAAGCGCTGCATACTATTACCCCGGCCTTAGCACGGCTACCCTGATTGGGCGCATCAAGCATTCAAGGAATTCCTTCCTACCAGGTACCCATTTACTAAACCTGGGTCGAGAGTGGCAAATGTAGATAAACGCCTTGCCAAAGGACGCTACTGCTGTGATGGGATAGACACAAAAACCTAATGCTCCAATAATAATTAGTCAGTTCTTGTATAGCGCTTAGCACATTATGAATAACGTGTCTATGTGCTTCCAAAGGACTTGCATATTATTACCCCTGCCGTAGCTCAAGCAGCCTTTCCAACGCTCGGCATTTCAAGGAATGAATTCCTGCCAGGTACCCCTTCACCTCACCTGGGTTGCGTGCAGCACTATATGGATAAATTTCTTGCTGAAGGAAACCATGCCTTGGCTGGGACTTGAACCAACGACCCCCTGTTTCAAAGTCCCGAGACTAATCCACTGGTTCACGACGCTCCAATAAACAATAATACCTCAAATTAGTTTCGTTGTTTTCTACCTGTGATAAGTTAATTAGCCTTATCTAATGTATCCATCTTCGTTTGTTATTACGTTTTGAACACATACTTAGTATTTGATTCGTTTGGCATTGTGTAATTAAGCTTGTTTAGATCCTTTAATATGTTTTTGAATACCAAAGTTCATCCTCGGATTGTTCTTGTAAATATTCAAGCGCAAGCAATAATACGACTTCCTAGCCAAGATATGATGATACTTCATACTAACGATTATGTCATAAACATAGTCTTAGAGATTTGAAGTTGTGCGATTAATTTGTAGATTGAAAGATTATTTATATTTTCAGGTTTTTTGCTTTGTTAACAGTGTATAGTTTGAAAGTATGACTTACAGGAATATAAAAGAAGGCAGTTGTATTGAAAGCCTGATATGTATTAATGTGGTGAATATTGTTTTCCTAACACAATGGTTATCTGATTTGGATACTTGATCTGTTATCTTTAATTAGTCCAGTTTCGATGATAGAACATTAAGAGTGAAACTCTGTCCGTTGATTGCTTAAATTATATCTGAAATATTGTTTTATATATGAATTGATCTGCACGATGTATTGATAATATCCTATAGCTGTATAAAACTTTTCCTGAATAACTATGAGGGTGACTTTCTCACCCATCGATCGCACTGTTTTACTGAACACGATAGTGGCCAAAATTGTTTTTGAGACCACCATAAACGTGTATTTTTCATTTGTCAAATGAACACCATGATAATATATCTCTGCTTAATACTCCGTATGAAAAGGTGTAATGTTCTCAAATTATCATGGCTTGAGTTGTTTGAAAAAATGAAGTAAAAATGGATAAACTTTGGGTACGATGTACACTAAGGTTTGCTGTTTCATGGAATTGCCAAAAGACTTCTGCAAGTTTTCACTGCGATCATTAACAGTGAGATGCTTCGTCTTTTTTTAAAAATCACCTGGGCCCGAATTCACCAAGGAGGTTTTGAAACCCCACGGTTGAGTCCATGGTTTATGCAGATTTCATGTATAAATTACGCTTAATTTAGCGTGTATCTGGCGAGTGTAAAAAAAAATAGCGTATCTAACCATGGTAACAGGTGTCAATTTGGCGCACTGTGACATCGAAATTTGATTTTTTTTTTTTGTACACGCGCCAGATACGCACTAAATTAAGTGTAATTTATGCAGGAAATCTGCATAAACCATGGACTCAACCGTGGGTTTTCAAAACCTCCTTTGTGAATTCGGGCCTTTTGGTTTCAAAGGTCTTCTAATGTACTCAGATTGATGCTTTCTAAATATTGATAGATAAAAAGAGGTTTTCTTTACGTGTGTAATCTCACATCATTTTATTTGTTAGTGTGTGTTACGTGTACGTCAGGCATAAAGTTGGAACCACATTTAACACTTTATATATCAGTGTAAAGTGTTAACATATAATTACTCAGGTGTAAATATGTAATCACTCAAGTGTCAATAATATCAATTGCATGTTGGTAAAAGTTGGCACAATTAACACCCCCAGTGTTAACACTGTATTACCATCATGTCCGTGTCAAGTGTTAAGATATAATCACTCCAGTGTCAATTATGTCATATGTATCTTGGTAAAAGTGGGCACAATTAACACTTTAAGTGTTATTACACTGTAAAGTCTAGCAATTGCATCAATGTAAATTATTAATGTGTAATCACTCAAGTGTCAATTATATCATAACTATTTTGGTAAAAGTGGGCACAATTAAAACTCCAAGTGTTAAAACTGTAAAGTGTAAAGGTCGCATCAGTGTTAAGTGTTAATATGTAATCACTCAAGTGTCAACTATGCCATTTTGATTTGGGTAAATATGGTAACAGTTAACATGTCAACTGTTAACACTATAAAAATATAACTGCTGTATCAGTATGAAGTGTTGAAAATAACCAGTCAAGTGTTGACCACCATTTGTGTTTGGGTATGGCAACAATTAGCACTTTGTGTTAACACTTGAATACATAGCAGTGTAACAGACTCATACCCTATCATTCCCTACCCAAAGTGTGTTATATAATACCGGAGTGTATACATAACCTTGAAGTGTTTTACGGTGTTCATTGCATAATATTCAGTGTTAGAATGTACAACAGACATAGCCGGACATTCTTCTCTAGTTCATGAAGTATATCTTAAAAGAATAATGATTTTTTTTCTCTGTTCTGTTATTACACACTACGTCTGTCACAGATATGTTATTCAACTTTCCCTCTGTGATATACTTATAGTCCCATATCATACAATTTTATGTCGGTTGTGACCCATAGGCTCCCATTCTTCTTGCATTATTTGTAACAAGAAATCTCTTTACTCAGAGGGACATCATTATTTTTATGTTTTGTGTTTATGTCTTTACAGAAATATGTATATGTTGAATCATACTCAGAGAATAAGAATTTATTCATTTTTGTTGTGTGAGTAGATTATTGAATGAGTGGGAAGCAGAAAGACTCTTCAAGATATGCCTATAGACATTGTACAGATTTAGCGGCTTTCTTGCTCTCACTCACACGAGCTGACAGATTCCTATATATCTATGTATGAAACTAAGAATGCTGTATGATTTAGGGTGTGTTTATGCTTCCATTGCGAGGACAGAATCGGCGTTTTCAAACGTCGATTCAAAAGGCCGATCGTAAACGTGGTTCTGGGAGTGCTGTTTATGCTAAACTTTTCGAGGCAAAATCATGATCGCCAGCTGGCTTCGCAGGAAAGCGAGGTTGAATCGGGCGCGCCTTTTTTCGAAAGTTTTTTTCCCGAGAGTTGTTATTACATGGAGATAACATGGAGCATGCGACTGTATTTGCCCGCGGATTTTCATCTCACCGGAAGCATGTACCAAATGACGTCATTTAAACACGTTTACGATCGTGGTTCTGTTTATACTTCCCCAGAAAGCCTGATTCTGGTCAAACGACGTTTACAAACGCACCTTTTTGTGGGTTTACGATCGGCGTTTTGAAACAGCGTTTAAATGAAAGTGGACGCAACCGTGTTTTGGACTAATCACGTTTGGAAACGCTGATTCTGGCCTCAAAAGTGGAAGCATAAACACGGCCTTATACTGGCAAACATGGGGAGTGTTGCATTAAACCAATTCATTGACAAATGTGCTCTGACGCAAGGATTTTTGTTTATTCTTTACATGGAAAGTTCCCCTGTATTGGAAGGTCCAGAGGAAGATGGATGAAATGGTCTTCATATTGCCACCGGGCCGTTAAGACCTTAAAATCTCTATATGAAAAATTTTGAGAGTATAGCTCAGAAAAAGCTGCATGTATGAAAAATATAGCCACACTGCAAAAACTCTGGTGCTGATTAAACACCAGCCCAGAATATATATGTCTACACCAGATAAGTGTTAAACATCACCGGTTTTCGTGTAAGTCCAACACCAGACAGGTGTTTATACAGCACCAATTAGTTTTAGAACAGCATCGGTTTGATTCCAAACTGGTGTTGTTTCAATACTTCTCTGGTGTGGACATATATAGATTCTGAGCTGGTGTTAAATGAACAGTGGAGTTTTTGCAGTGCATGGAGGCAGCCTCGTATTGTCTGAAAACAAGTCTCTTAGTGCATGGAGAGAACACTCACTATATGGGAAAAACAAGGATGCTACTTATGTCAAAATTTTAAAATAAATCTCTTCTTAAGCTGTCCAGAAAGAAAAATAAAACAAGGAATGCACAGGACTGACACCCTAAGAAGGATATATTGTTGATATTAAAAGCAATATCGCATCTATGAACATCTATGAACTCAATGCCCCAATGGTGTTCATAACCACAGAACTATATAAACAGAGTACATGCAAGTTGAGCTTGATCTTACTGGCAAAACAGTGAATATTATATAGTTTAACGTTTAACCATCAAAACAGATTGTTCGCCATATCAGTGGTGTGCTGTTTAAACAATATTCCATAAAATTGAGAACGGTTCAGAAAAGTTGTATTTTAGAGTTATGACTTTTAGATGGCAACTTTCTATGTGAATAAGGAGGTGGTTTTTCAGACAATATTAGGGTGCACTGCAAAAGCTTTGGTGTTGATTACACACCAGCCCGTAATCTATATATGTCCACACCAGAGAAGTACTAAAACAACTCCAGTTTGGAATCAAACCGATGCTGTTTTAATACTAATTGGTGTTAAACACCTTTCTGGTATTAGACCAAAACGAAGCTGGTGTTGTATAACACTTCTCTAGTGTGGACATATATAGATTCCGGGCTGGTGTTAAATCAACACCAGAGTTTGGTCACCATTGCAATATTTCTAATAATGAAGCTTTTACTCAGATGGCTTGGAAAAAAGAGATGTTTTTACCCGACCGTCAGTGATATAACTCATACCTATGATTGAGAAAACCCTGTCTTGATATAAGATAGGTGTGTCCAGGGTCTATACAGGTGGTATCCAGACCGGGGCTGTTTTCACAAAACTAAGTGTTTAAGCATACAATTTTCCATGACATGTATGCATACAAAAACTCTTGCTATGGATTGTTGAAGCCAATCCTATTATCATTTGCTGAGATTTGTGATATGTTATCCAGGTAACACTGAGACTAGTTAATTTGAAGTTTAGGGGAAAATATGATGATTTCAGCATTTCTTTAAGTTTATTGATAATAGGAAGATGATGATATATGATTGTATTTTTATTTGAAATGACATATTGTTGAAAATCAGATATAGAAGTTATCCTAGCGTATGCGATAGGAGAAAAGAGAATTTAATTAAAAATGAAAATATGAAATTCGATGCCTGTGTTCTTGTTTCCTTATTTACTTTTCATACCTTTTCATGTTTTTGATTAAGATAATTATCAAAAGAAAATATTGCAAAATCCCTGTTTGTCATGTTATAAAATAAAACTTTGTTTCACAGGACAATGAGCAGGAAATTAGATTATTTCATGTTTTATATAATAAAATACAAATGAAATAGTGAGTGATGTCATCAGTAACCTCATTTGTATACTGACCAGGATGTGAATATGACTATTTTATGAAATTAAGCGAAACCTAAAAATGTCGAAACTTTCTTATTTTACATTCTGTGTTGTGCTTGTCGGATTTTTCTCTTTTTATTCAAATCCACTTTTTATTGGGGTGGACTTGTATATAAGAATGAAATAAAGAAATGTGAAATGTATAGACATAACAAGAATAGTGGTTATATACTCCCCAAACCCTATTGCATTGAATATGAGTGTATTTGCATTTTGAAGGATTTCCAGTAATATACAGGAGATTTTCCTTAACGATAAAAAATAGTGCAACAAAATTGTGTAATTCAGTCAAATTCAAAGCAATATCGAGCGAGGGAGAGTGTTTGAACCCTGGGGGAAGGAGGGGGGGGGGGTGCGGTCAAATAATACTGTACAGTCACATGCATGACCAAATACACACGTTTAGAGGGGTGTTTTTTTTCTGTTTTGGACGCGGTCCGCGCGCGCACATTTTTAAGAGAAATGGTTTGTTTTTAAAAGACTGGTAAATGGTTGATCGCGAGGTCAAATGTAATTAGGGTATTTTTTTCCAAATCTTTTTCTAAGAATAGCCAAACGTGTTTAGAGTATGTTTTTTTCTCCTGAGGTCTTTTAGGGGCCAAATTGTGAAAATAAAGCCGGCGAAATACTTGTTTAGGAGATTATTTTGCACCCAGAGAGTATAAACTCGTTTAGGGTGTGTGGAAAAAATTTGGTCACGCATATGTACATCAATACATGCCCTCCCCCCCCTCGGGTGTTTGAATGTGAAAGTAGATGGGTAGCAAGATGGAGACTGAGAGGGAGAGAGGAAGGGGTGAGACACTGAGATCATTATTAATAGTGGACATCCAGTTTAGCCAGGGAAAATAAAAAAAGTATTGACGATCGAAGTATTTTTCAAGGCCTTAAAGGGAAAGTTCAATCACCCAGAGGAAAAGTTTGCTCAAAATATAGCAGAAAAAAGTGATAAAAGGTATTGGTAAATATTTGGGGGAAGATCCATTACCAATTAAAAAAGTTAATAGAATATAAAGTTTTGGATTGATGATGTCATAAACAGCAGCAGGCCCGTCTATGATTTGCATAAATTTCATTTTTGGTAATGGCCGGTTCGTAATTTTGTTTTCATATAGCAGGTGTGAAATGATATACCTGTCACCAATATACTGAGAAAATGACATAAATTGATTTGTACCATACAATGAGCTGCTCGCAAATGACGTAAAAAATCAAATTAAAGTTCTAATGACTTTATTCTTTGATGGATGTGTTTCTCAAATCTTCTGCAACATTATCTATAATTTTTTTTTGCTATTTTTACAATAAACTTTTCGTCACGGTGAACTTCAAGCATATCTAAAGGCCTCAATTCCTTCTGAATGTTTGACTCTGTCAATTTACAATATATAAAAACGGATGATAATATATAATTTTTTAAATACAACAGTACTGAATTAGAATATGCATCTCTAATAATGATCATAGGCCTAGAATGGTGAAATCAGTGATGATAATACAAAAATAATAATGATATAATAATAATAATGACAACAATAATAATGATAATAAAAAATAATAATAGTAACAACAACAATAATAATTATTTGATATAATATAGAACAATAAACCTACATTTCTGGAAGAAGTTCGGTATAATATACCAACAGAACATCAAGTTGTGGACAATGGAAATAATAATAATAATGATAACAACAACAAAAATAATAATAATAGTAACAACAACTACGGTACAGCTGCAAATTATAATCGCATTTCATAATAAATATGTAGGCCTATTAGTCTAGGCCTACTATATAATCACAGAGCAAAAAATAAACAATTGATGATGATGAAGCCTCAATTGTATCTTTGAAAACGTATTGGCGGTCCTGGTTGGCACCGTATGTTTTCGTCTCTATTTATGATTTTTCACCTTTTTAGTTAGTTTTACTGAAATCTTAGATCGGTGCCCCCCCCCCCCTTGCATGATACATCGACAAGCTTCACTGCACCCACACCGAAAACATGCATAAGGGGTCATTTAAAAATGGCTATGCATCCTCGATCGCCTATTGGCTGATACGCTTTTGTGCTTCAGTCTCATTGGTCCATTCGAAGCCCATTCACCTAACGTGCGAAATTTGTATTGTGCCGTGTATGTTTTGATTCTTCGCCGATGAAGATGGCAAACGTATATCGAAGATCGTGAAAAGTGGTATGTATTTAGAGATTTATGATAAAATAGTAATATATTGGTCTATTTATGCATGTGCTATAAAGATTACGATCCGTTTTTGTTTTTGAGAGACAGTGAGTGAAAGGAAAGAGAGTTGGACAAGCAGCGGGTAGCAGCAGCATCGAACACACTTTCTGGTCACAGCGGTCGCCTTCGAGTCGGCGGGCGGGGCCACGGGGCAAAGGCAAGTAAGTATGCAGCAACACGACACAGCTAGCAGCAACACACACACAGGTACAGCAGTCAGACTCAGTCAGAGGCAGAGTCGAAGCTCGCCGTTCTTCTAATTACATGAATTATGGCGTGTTTATGCTTTCACTTTTCAGACCAGAATCAGCGTTTTCAAACGTTATTTAATATTAGTCCAAAACACGGTTGCATCCAATATGCTTACTTTCATAAACGCTGTTTAAAAAATGCCGATCGTAAACTCACAAAAAGGTGTGTTTGTAAACGATGTTTGACCAGAATCAGGCTTAGTTTCTGGGGAAGTATAAACAGAACCATGATCGTAAACATGTTTAAATGACGTCATTTGGTACAAGAGACAGAGAGAGATAAATATTGGACTCTTTTGGAGATTATCTCGAGTCCAATCAATTTATCATCAGGGACTTTTGTAAAGAATTTGGGTAGGCCTATCCAATTTCAGAAATTCAGAGACAGTCTCCAGTTTTGGAGACCACTTTCCTTTGTTTACATTTGCTTCGAAAGGAATACCTTGGCTTGGGCTTGGCGGCAAATAAAAATGTGATATTTTCTAAGCAGATTCCTCATGAAAAAGGGTAATTTTTAAAATTACCCTTTTCACGTCTACTTTAAAAATTTACCATCTACTTTAAAAATTTACCATCTACATCCAGTATACCTTGTTGTTGGGTGTCCGGACAGGTTGTGTATCCGGAAACTATATTTTTTTAAGCCTTCTTTTTTGTCTTTGGATTACACTAAAAATATGAATTCAATAGTTGTAATCTTCTTCTACTTTGTGCTCTATACCCAGTTGTTGTGTGTCCGGACGATCAATTTTAGAAATTCATTTGGAAAAAAATACAAGCAAAGTTTCATCAATTTTTAGTACAAAATGTTAGAAAATATTATAGAGAACAAAATAGAAGATGATTGCAAATATTGAATTCATAATTTTAGTGTAATCTAAAGACAAAAAAGAAGGCTTCAAAATTGTAAAGTGTCCAGACACCCGACCCCCCATCCTATAACATTTCCTAATATTTTTTTACTAAGAATTGATGAAACTTTGCTTTCAATTTTTTCCAAATGTCTTTCTAAAATTGATTGTCTGGACACACAACCTGTCTGAACACACACAGCAACTTGGTAAACTGAACTTTGCTTGCCTAACTCTTAGACTTAGTGAGGCTCAAGGTTCGTGCAGGCTCCACTCCATTTCCACTACGCTACGCTCCACCTACCCACACCTCAAAGTAATGAAGTTTATGTGATGACCTGTGGTAATTCTGTGAAAATACTGATTTTTTTTTACCAAAATACTCATTATCAGCCTTTAAAATACTGAAATGTTCTTGATCAGGTTGGGATGATGGGATCTCTGCACTTGAAAAGAGCTGTCATTCTTAAAATAATTCCTTGAATATTTCTGTGATTAATGTATGTTGATTCACTATCTTGATTATGTCATTCAAGCCCTAAAGGTCAAGTCCAGCCAAGGAAAATATTGATTTGAATAAATAGAGAAATTTAATCAAACTAGCATTTAACACTGAAAATTTCATCAAAATCGGATGTAAAATAAGAAAGTTATGACATTTTAAAGTCTCCATTATTTTTTTCACAAAACAGTGATATGTACAACTAGGTGAGTCAGTAGATGATGTCCATCACTCACTATTTCTTTTGTTTTTTATTGTTTGAATTCTGCATTTCATTTTTTACAAATTTGACAATAAGGACCGACTTGACTGAGCCCTATAGTATTTAAACAATTGATGCTAATTCCACATGTTCAGCGAGGAATTGATCATTGTTTCATGTGACAATGAGGAGAAATTTAGAATATTTCATGTGATAAAAAACAAAAAGAAATGGTGAGTGGATGACATCATCAGTCTCCTCATTTGCATAAAGACCAGGATGTGCATATAACTGCTTCGTGAAATTAAGTGAAACTTTAAAATGTCATGACTTTTCTTATTTTACATCCGATTTTGTTGGATTTTTCTCTTTTTATTCAAATCAACTTTTTGTTGGGGTGGAGTTGTCCTTTAATATATTTTCAATACTTTTATTTCCACACTTCCAGATGATCACTATCTCCTGAGAAGCCTGCAAGTTTCTTGATTTCAAGGCTTCTTCACGCATCCTACATTTTAAACAATGGATGATTCGGATCCAAAAAGGGGTATGCCGGTTCTCACGGATCCCTGGATGAAGGCCCATACCCCGACGACGGATGCCACACCAACGAAGGAGCGGAGCAAACGACGCTCTTGGTTCTGCGGGCAGGGCACGCCGGTGAAGTCGGCATCCGATGCGACAAAGCGTCTCGAGGAGCACAGGGAAGAGGAGGTCCCGACCCTGCAGATCACCCACTTCACAAAGAAGGTGATGCTGTCCTTTGACGATGTAAGACTCGGAAGCACCAAAGAGCTGATCCTGCGACTCGAGAACCCCCATGACTTTCCCCAAGATGTGGAGCTGGAGAAATTCCCATTTCAAAAGGTGAGGACATTTTGATCATTGTTCAGGTATTATTTGACCAATCAGAATATTATTTTATTTACAAAAGGTGGTTTCAGACCGCCTCAAAGTTCGTCAGTTCCAGGTATTCTCTGATCGGGAAATTTACCCCAATCAGAAAATACCAGGTATTTTGGTAATGCGAAAGCAAACTACGTGTTTTTTCCCTGAAAGAAAATACCTGCTAAATAGTAGGTACTTGGCGAAATTACGAGAACTTTCGCGGGGATTTTTCCAAGGTCACAGGTATTTTGGCGATGTGAAAGCAAATTACGGGAACTTTTAGCCCAGTGTGTTGTTAGGCGCGGGAGCTGTGGGTGGCTGCTGGGCTAGTGATTTTGAATCTCGCACCTTGCCTGTTTATCAGACCATACTGCGCATGCTCGTAACTTCAGGAACTTATCCCGAAGGGTATGGTTCAGGGCGGTGTGAATGCAGGAATAAATTAATGGGTATTTTAAGCCTGAAAAAGTTCTCGTAATTTAACGGGGATTCTTGTGATCGAGGCGGTTTGAAACCACCTCAAGAGAGACGGATGGTTTTATGATGTATTCTTTGAGGTAATGATTTTGCTTATTGTCTCCTAGTTAAAAATGATTTGAAGTAATTACACTGTAGTTCTTTCTTTTTTTTACCCCAAGTATAGATCATAGGCAGGGTTGTCAGCAGGGAAAGTCACCTAGTACCTTGTCAATAGAGTTCGGGTGGGGAGGGGCGAGGGGTGGGACTGGTTCTATTTTAAGGTGACTTTGCCTATACATGTAAATTGTCCATTCTCTTAGGACCATAGAAATCCTGATGTAAAATAATGCCTTGAGTTGGCCAAGTATTTGACTCATTCGACCCCCATTAGAAAACTAACCATATGATGTGACTCTTAGAGTCTCCTTGATCACTGAACAGCCTGTTAAAATTGAGCTAAGTGCTGTATGTGATTGATTGCATCGCAAGGTTCTACGAGACAACATCCAAGCCCAAGGTATCACATAGCATGAGCTTCATCAACGATATCTTGGAGTGTTTTGCCGGTGAATCTTTTCGGCTGGCCCAATACAACAAGACCAGCTTACTTCATTCAACAGGTCAAGCTTTGCGATACCTTGGATGTTGTCTTGCAGCACCTTGCGATTATGCTTGGCATGATCCATTCCGAGACCCTTTCCTCCATACCAGTACCTTGGATGTTGTCTTGTAGAACCTTGCAATGATGCTTGGCACCACCCTCTGCAATAAAAGAAAGGATGGATTAGGTCAAACTGTGCAACCACAAGGTGACCAATGCTGTTGTAACTGACACGCTATAGTGGTTATCACGGAGATGATGAAAGGAGAATGCATGCATACATTTACCAAGTCTCATGCCTTTGGGACTCTTGCTCACTCCCCCCCCCCCTCAATCTCCTCATCTGTATCAGACACAGCCAGTCCCAATGTACATTGTACACAAGACCTGCGATCTCATGGCAATTTACAGAAAATCTCACACATGACTGGTCTTTTTTAAAGCTTGAATTGCTTTATTGTTCCTTTGCAGGGGTTTTCTCTTCCTGAGACTGTGTGGGAGATTGAAGGCAACCAGTCCATAGACGTTCCAGTTTCATGGACCCCCAGTGACGAGAAGAACGTCCGAGAGCTTGTCACTTTCAAGTGTGAGGGCGCTTTTCGCCTTCAGCTGATTATTCTTGGGACTGTCAAGGTCCCTAAGAAAAAGGTTGGAACAATTTGATTTGTTTGTCCCTCATGATAGTTTAAAGGCCAAGTCCACCCTAGAAAATTGTTGATTTGAATCAATTGATAGAGAAAAATCAAACAAATATAACGCTGCAAATTTCATCGAAATTGAATGTAAAATTAGAAAGCTATGACATTTTTAAGTTTCGCTTATTTTTCATAAAATAGTTCAATGTGCAACTCAGCGATATGCAAATGAGAGAGTCGATGTCCATTACTCACTATTTCTTTTGTTTTTTTATTGTTTGAATAATTTTTTTTTCTCTTTAATCCTCATGAGAGGTACTTTATTTGTTCACATGATATTTACAATCGTTTTTACAAAAGTCACATACACAAATAAGGAAAAGGAACTAAAGAATAGAAAGAAACTTTGAGACCTGTTTTAAATCAAGTCTCTTCTGATTACATTTTCGTATCAAATAATTTCGAATTTCTACCTTTACATCTTTCATAAGATAAAAGGCATGATTCTTATGTTTGTCGTTTCCAAAACATTTTCTAATATAATTTCTATAAATTACAAATTGTGAAAAATTTATAATAAGGTTAACCAAATTCATTTCTGTTTTTTCTATTTCATGACCTTGTACGATAATCTTTTCGTTCAAAACAATCTTAACATCGAACAAAGCATTTATTGATTTAGAAAAAAAATTCCAAAAAACTGTTACCACTTGACAGGTAAAAAGAAGATGAATACTGTTTTCTGGAACTTTACAAATATTACATAAAATATCGTTTTTTAATTTTCCATTTGCAAAGGTTGTCTTTACTTGGTAGTATTCTATGAATCAATTTAAAATTAAACTGTTTACCGGGTAATCCTGTTGTCATTTATAAAATCAAGTTTAAACTCTAATAATCGTTTCCAATTGAATTCAAGAGGCAAGCTAAAGAAATTGTTCCAGAAATGAATACAAGGGAGGTCCCTTTTCTCCTTTTTGATCATTAAATGATAAAAATGTCTGGCTTTCTTGCCATTGATTTCTATACAGTCACCTGTTGATATTTCAATAGTGCTGGATTTCGATGACATGCTATTTACATTTTGTGCACTATTACGTAATTTGTCAAGCCAGAACTTCGGGAACGCATTTTTTATTTTCAACAATTCAAAGGTAGAAAATAATTCTCTTTATTTAAAAACAGTGCATATTGAATCAATCTTCTTCCAATCACCACCTGTTAGGATTTGATTAACTTTCAAAATATTGTTTTTTATCCAATTAGGAAAATATAATACATTTTTTTTATATTTTATGTTACTATTGTACCAAATAATTTCGTTTTCAATATTCGTTACTTTAAAAATATCAATATACTTTAAATCAGCCCATGAACATTGTTTGAATGATACAATATTTCAATTTTTACAGATTTGACGATAAGGATCAACTTAACTTAACTTAACCATAAACTTTTAAAATAATGGTAATTGCACGTGTTCAGGGAGAAATAAAACTTTGTTTCACTTGACAAGGAGGAGAAAATTAGAATATTTCATACAATAAAATACAAAAGAAATAGTGAGTGGGTGACATCATCAGTCTGCCAATTTGCACACCGACCAGGATGTGCATACAACTGTTTTGTGAAATTAAGCAAAACCTTAAAATGTCATAACTTATTTTACATCCAATTTTGATGAAATTTTCAGTGTTTTGCTTGTTGGATTTTTATCCTTTTTTTCAAACCAATTTTTTGTTGGGGTAGACTTGTCCTTTAATTGGTTATCCACCTCGTGTACATGCATGCTTTTAGAAGGGCCATGATACAATGTTACCTTGGATAATGAGAAGAAAAAGTTAAGAATTGTCTAAATGTTGATAGTGCGGATGATATTTATGATAGTAGTAGAAAAGCTGAACAAAAGTGCAAACAAGAATAGCTTGATTTCTATGTTTCAATTTTGATTTTATTCAAATAGTGCATGCTCATGAGTTGGTTATATGATCATTGTGATATGTTCCTGTTTTTGTTTGCAGAAAAATGTTAACAGGAGATCCACTTTCACTGCGCGTAAAGGCCAAGCTGTCCAGACCAGACGGAGCGTGGCCGTCACTAACTCGCGTCGTGAAACATTTGTGCAAAAGAAGTCGCCCAGATCCCAACCGTATCCTGACGTGGGGAAGGAAAACAAGATGACAGTGGTTGGAAAGAAAGCTGACACCCCTGGAACAAAGAAAGCTCGTGCCAGGTCGGTTGGGACAGTCCTGGAGAGGATCCTGACCCCCCCGGAAGACGCTGCCCCAGGGTGAGACGGAAAGAGTCATGGTCGGAGACAAGGTATGCACCTTCAGTCCTCAGCTCACGGCAAAGGCCATGATGGAGATTACAGGAGAATCACCATTTGCTGATGGGAAGATGCAGACGGAACCGCGGAAGGAGACGCTGGTACTTTGTGATGGCATGTCTCCACTTCTGAAGTCAACGGGCAACCAGGACCTGCGCAAGGCTGCCCTTGAGAAGGAAGCAGGACCTCTGCGGAGGTTGTCCAAAGAGCAGACGTTGACGGTGACTAAAAGCTCCTCCCCTGCATCACGATTGGATGATGATGAGAATGGTCTGCAACCGCATCACCTGGCCTTTCTGATGCCCGATGAAGCAGAGATCAGCAAGATCATGGCCACTCCTGCGTCATCAGTCTTTGAGCCGCTTGCGGACACTGTAGGTGCACGGCTGTCATCTACAAGGATCGATGACAGTGTCAACCCTGCTTCTGCTCCTTTTTTCTTGACCGATTATGATCAGCCTCAGAGTAGTATGGAGGATGACTCTCTAGAAGAGGTGAAACAAACCAATGAGGTCTTTGATGATGTTGAAAAAGTACAAAAGGATAAAACAGAGCTTCCTGATGATGTTCGAGACATTGATAAAGAGGATGGGATACAAATGAGTGAACCATCAAAACAAAATGGAGAAGAATTTGTCTGCAAAGACACGCAACCGGAGGAATGTACTGAATCCTTTGATGTAGCGTTAGATACTGAGTGCGAGCCTTTGCAGTCCATGGAACCTTCTGGTACAGCAGATGATCCAGAGGAATATGTTAAATCTGATGAAATTCATGAGCCATCAGCAGAAAAAGAGCCTTGTGTAATTCTTGAGGAAAAGGATGAAAATCTGGTTCCATCACCTGTACCCAACTCCACGCAAAAGGGGCAGTCTTGGCGCATTTCGCTCGGTGGTGGATCCAAAGCTTCCACGCCACCTAAAGGTGATGCCATAGTCCAGAAACCAAGGTCCAAGCAGGAAGGAGCTTCATGGAGGGTTTCTCTGGGAAGCAGCAAGCGAAGTCCCGGAGCGAGGCCCGCAGCTCCAAAAAGACCCATCAGCAGACCTTCCTCAAGAGCCACCACATCTGCTCCATCATCAAAGCCAGCGCCGTCTGTCGAAGCAAAAGAAGACTTCACCATCCACAAGAGCACTGTCACTGGCCGTCTCAATCGCAAGAGACTCAGTGATCCTATCTCAGATATGGCCGAGCCAAAGAAGAGTCGTCCGTCACCAGAGCACAAGAAGCCTGCCAAAGAGACCCTGAGGTCAAAGAATGTAAGCATTGACAAAAGTGGGACAAGTCTTTCATCTTCAAGACAGTTCAATCGGACAGTTGCCTTGAGAAAGGCAGCGGCCACTGGCAAGGCCGTGCCAGCCAAGGCGCCTGCTTCGTCCAAACCAAAGGCCAAGCCAAAGGCACCAAGGGCTGTCAAAGGAGTACCGATGGCCAAGCTGCAATTGATCAAGCCAACAAGATCAGGTAATTACAATTCACAACATTTTCTCTCACAAGTAGCACTTGAATCTGTATTGACTACTCTGAAAACGAATGTGTAGGGTGTAGGACACTGTGGGTTATGATTGGGTTCAGAATGATGCCCAACTAATGTTTTTAATTTGAAATGTTACTTATGCCTGGTTGAAATGCATTATTTGGTCCTGAATTGTGTTCAGTTTATTTCAAAATTATTCTTGTGTTCATAAAATCCTAAGATTCCTTTTACATTTTTGAGTCACCTACATGTAACCCAGAACTAATATCGTTCAGACTTCAGTGATAACCATAACCTCCTATCTTTTCCTCAGCCTTGCCGCGTCACCCACTCCCGTTCGCAGCAAAGAACATCTTCTACGATGAGCGATGGATGGAGAAGCAGGACAGGGCCTTCACCTGTTGGTTGAACTATGTCCTCACGCCAGACATTGATACTCCAAAGGATCCTAACAAGAATGTCAAAAGTAAGTTTTCAAGAAGAAGAGCATTTCCCATGTAACTCGACAATTCCACCCCAAATCATTATGTTGAAAACTTCAGCATTTTCCCTGACATGTTAGGACGGCTAGGAGTTCTAGAGATATTGTAGAAATTTTTCTTACTCATTCTTTTTGCCCCTTATCACAACCATTCAACCCCGTACCCAAATTTGTGTAAGAACACTAATGATAATAATGTGGATTTGTAGAGCACACGCTCAGTTCAGATACGGTCATGGTGCTTACCCAGCAACAACAAATAACAAAATTCCACAGATTATTGGAAAATTACATTAAGCATAATTTACAAACGTTTGCTAGTATTTTCAATTTTATTTTGCTCCTTACTCTTCTACCTTTTACAGTCGATGCCCACCTCCTCTGCCTTGAAGGCGCCAGCAAGGTTGGCCCCGCCCCTTCCCGGGAGGACATCTCCCTCCGGGCCTACACCGCCAGACGTCGCCTGAACCGTCTTCGTCGGGGGGCGTGCATCGTCTTCCAGAGTGAACCGGTCATTAGGGTCATGATGAAGGTTGAAGCGGAGGTGGAGAAGGGGCGTATTGTCATCCGCGAGGATAAGATGCTTCATGCCGATCTTGGTAAGAGAATATGCACCACCCTTTCATTCTGTGACATTTTCCAGGGTATGTTAGGGTATAAAATAAAGGATCACCACGGGTAGATAATTGTCAAGGATAAGCTAAAGAATGACTTCCGCGCCCGATCTGATGTCGGAGAGATAGCGCCGATATTGTTAAGTTCTGTGACGTCAGAACATTTTTTTTTATCATGTGTCATTGTGAACATATTCACCAACAAGGGGAGCTTTTCATGAAAGGACTTATTAATGTAAGACTATTCTGATGTTTGTTAAAGGGGTGGGGCATAACAAATTGAAGATTCTTATATGCCTGTAACGCAATGTATAATGTAGTACAGCTATTTGAGGGAACTTTTACCCACAAAGACTTAAAGGCCTTTCTTTAAGTTCTCTTATTTCATTTCATATTTTCATGTATTTGTATATTGGCATATTATGTGATAATCGTGTATGTTATACTTTGTAAATGTCTTTTTATCGAAATGAAATAAATGGATTCAATCAATCAATCAAATGTTTTTTTTCTGACAAAGTCCTACTTTATCTGACAGTGCTCAGTTAACCATCAAGGTCCCATCTTACAAAGAGTCACGATTGATCCAATCAATCGTAACTCTTTGGAAATCCATCAGTGTCCTAATTTTGTCTACAGGAAATCTGCAAAATGTCCATTGTAAACAAAGGAGAAAAGACCGTATTGTCAAGAAATCAATTGATTTATGATATTCATTCATATCTAAAAAAGTTTTTTAACAAACATGCATTTTATATGTTGACTTTTCTGGACTTCATAGTAATTGATCAGATCAATCGTAACTCTTTTTAAGATTAGCCCCAGGGGAGCCATCTTACAAAGAGTCACGATTGATCCAATCAATCGTAACTCTTTTGAAATCCATAGGTGTCATAATTTTGTCTACAGGAAATTCGCAAAATGTCCTTTGTAAACAAAGGAGAAAAGACCTTATTGTCAAGAAATCAATTAATTTACGATATTCATTCATATCATATTCATTCTGTCGTCTATAAGGTCAGCCACTATGACTGGTTAACCTAGACGTTAAATGTTTCCTAGGTAATTGGTTATATACCAGCTTGGCGTTTACCAGCAAAAATGCTGTCCTGCCGAGTTCCTGCGGGAGTTACCATAAACAGAAACAAACAGAAACAGATATCTAAAAAAGTTTTTTAACAAACATGCATTTTATATGTTGACTTTGCTGGATTTCTATTCTATTGATCAGATCAATCGTAACTTTAAGATTAGCCCCAGGGGAGCCATTTTATAAAGAGTCACAATTGATCCAATCAACCTCAACTATGGAAAGCCAGCAATGACAACATCTAAAACGCGTTTTTTAAAAATATTTTCTAGATATGGAGCATATTAATAAATTTATCGCTATCTTGACAATTTGGTGTGTTTGCCTTTATTTACAAAGGACACTTTGCAAATTTCCTGTAGGAAAAAAATTGACACTGATGGATTTCCATAGAGTTACGATTGTTGGATGAATTGTAACTCTCTGTAAGATGGGGCACTGATAACATTTAATAAAAAGAATGCTTCCTAGGATTCTCGTTTTGGATTGTAATTTCTTCATTCCTTCCTTGTTCAGGTATTAAGCAGGAGCTTCTGAATCTCATCCTGTGTTATAATCCTCTTTGGTTGCGAATTGGATTGGAGGTAAGTCATTTGTAATCTGTTTGCGTAAAAAATCCCACCATGGCCTAGCGTCCTTTGGCAAGGTGTTAATCCACACTTTGCCACTCTCCACCCAGGTGTTAAATGGGTACCCGGTAGGATGTGAAAGCCTATATGTAGTATGCCTAGCAATTGAGTCTTGGAACTCTTGTTGGAATGCTCCCCAGGGAGTGGAGAAGGTGCATACATTGTATGCGGGCATGCAAGGATCCGATGACCGGGGTAATAATATGTCTGTAAAGCACTTAGAGACGTCGGTCCGATGTATTAAGCTCTATATAAATGCAGAATATTATTATTAAAAATATATAAGGGTTATACACGTTGAATTATTCCTCACATGATGAAATGATCATGCATGTTTAGAAGTTACCATGAACCAGCAATTCGTTGTACCAACAACCTTTATTCATTACGGTAAAATGTATCTGTAAGTTGAATCGCTTTATAACTCAAGGCATCATTTCATCAAGAATATGCAAAGGGTATTTTATGGTATTCATCTTAATTCGAATTTTGCCCAAGATGAACAGATATCTGTTTTCCCCAAAAATTCAACTTTGGTAGAGTCACCTGTTAATTTCCTGTTGCCAAAATTAATAGTTTTACGTATGAAATACAACCAAATGAACCAACTAACTAGATGATTGATGATTGAATTTGCAATCATGTTGGTCTTCATTCTTTATTATGTCTTCTGAAGAATAGTGGTTCTTGTGATCTTGTCACTTTTTGTTGTTGTTTTTTTAAAGGACAAGTCCACCCCAACAAAAACTTGATTTGAATAAAAAGAGAAAAATTCAACAAGCATAACACTGAAAATTTCATCAAAATTGGATGTAAAATAAGAAAGTTATGGCATTTTAAAGTTTCGCTTATTTTCAGCAAAAAAGTGATATGAACGAGCCAGTTACATCTAAATGAGAGAGTTGATGACATCACTCACTATTTCTTTTGTATTTTATTATATAAAATATGAAATATTTTTATTTTCTCGTCATTGTCATGTGAAATGATGTTTCATTCCTCCCTGAACACGTGGAATTCCATTATTTTTACATTTTGTGCTTCAGGCAATGAGATCCTAATCATCAAATTCGTAAAAATTGACATATTGTATAATTCAAACAATAAAAAAAAAAGAAATAGTGAGTGAGTGAC
Source organism: Lytechinus variegatus (assembly GCF_018143015.1). Lineage (NCBI taxonomy): Eukaryota > Metazoa > Echinodermata > Echinoidea > Temnopleuroida > Toxopneustidae > Lytechinus > Lytechinus variegatus. The sequence goes on along the minus strand of NC_054748.1, from coordinate 19,881,447 downwards.
GTCATCGACTCTCTCATTTGGATGTAACTGGCTCGTTCATATAACTATTTTGTTGAAAATAAGCGAAACTTTGAAATGTCATAACTTTCTTATTTTACATCCGATTTTGATGAAATTTTCAGCATTGTGCTTGTCTGATTTTTCTCTATTGATTTAAATCAACATTTTTCTGAGGTGGACTTGACCTTTAAATGACTGCCAATATTATTTGTAAAATTTGTGATTTTTACATGTACTTGATTTGAAATGATAAAACATAGCTACTTTGCTCAAGGAATTTATGAACATGCATAATTCCACCAAACATTTTAGTAAACTTCTTTATTTTTGTGTGTTTATCCCAGACCATCTATGGAGAGCTTCTGCCCATACAGGACAACAGTGATGTCTACGGGATGTCACGCTTTGTTGTCACCCGTCTCCTTGGCAACCCGGACATCGCCGCCGTTCACGCCCATCCAACAGTTCCGAACCTCTTTGGACCAGGTATATAATAGCCTTGAAGTGAATTTTTTCTTTTGACTTCTGGAGTATTCATATTTTTAATTCATTTGATTTCCCTAAATGGAAATGCCATGCAGGGGCAAAAATAGAAGGGAGGGGTTGACAGGAATTAGTAAACTGGAAGTAAAGTGGAAGAGCCGTGGTGGAGTGGTTCTGACTCTCGCCTTGTAAACAGAGGGTTGTGTGTTCGAATCCCACCGCGGTCTAGCATCCTTTGGCAAGGCGTTAATCCACACTTTGCCACTCTCGACCCAGGTGCTAAATGGGTACCCGGTAGGATGCGAAAGATATTGTATGTTTGATTTTGCCAGCGCCATAATGTGGCTGCGATGAATGCAAGGAATACTCCCCAGGGAGTGGAAATTGTGCACTTTACGTGCTTGATTGAAATGAATCCAATGACCGGGGTAATGATATGCTGTAACGCGCTTTGGGCCATTCTGGGAAAAGCGCTTTATAAAAATTGGCTATTATTATTAATTAGTACATTCAAGGAATTCATCCTGCCTGGCACCCATTCACTTCACCTGGGTTGAGTACAGCACAATGAGGATTTCTTGCTGAAGGAAAAATGTTCGGTTGGATTCAAAACCACATCTCTGATTGAAAGATGAGAGTCTTAACCACTAGAGTACGATTCCTCCATGTTTTGATACCAATTCAAACAAATACTTGTAACAGGGGTTTGAGAGTTCAGCTATTTTTGCTTTTGACTTTCAACTTCATTTCAGCTTATTCCAGCTTTCCTCACACAAAGTATGAGAGCTCTTTCACTCTGAGTCTGTTTCAGAATAACTTGTAGCATTACCAGGAGAGTACTTGAACTGGATGATGATCCTAGGCACTGTTTGAAGACATTGAAATTTGTGAGATATTTCCTATTTTCGAGCAAGCGCCATGAGCGCCCAGCTGAGGCAGATACTGGCGCTTTTTTACAAGAACCCATCAACATCATCAACACTTATCAGCCTTTATCAGCTCTTGTGTGATCACTCGCACCCCTGGAGTAAGCATTCATGAAACCTCACTCCTTCTCTCACCACCCTAGGTTACCAGGCTGCCCTGGCCCAGTTTACACTGAAGAAGTTCTTGATGTTAGTGTTCTTCCTAGACCGTGCCAAGCTAACCAGGCTCATAGATCACGACCCCTGTCTATTCTGCAAAGATGCTCAGGTCAAGGTATGGAAAAGATGTTAAGTTTATGTAACAGTAGAGCGATATTAACAGAACTGCCAACCAGTACGTTTTTGGCATACTGGTATTTAGTATGTTTTTACAAAATCATAATTTATTGAGAAAAATCATCTCTATTTGTCTCTATTTCTTAAAACTTACACAAATATGTTTTTTTTTCAATCATTTTGTTAAAACCAGGGTGAGATATACACATGTTTACATTTTTTTTTCATCTGCAAGAGCAGTGCGCATTTTAGCTTGCATGCAGCTTGAGCGCCGCGATGAGCGAGTGCACACTTTTTTTGGGGAAAATACACTTTTTTTTATCACAGAATACACTTTTTCATTCCCAGAGGTTGGCAGGTCTGTATTAAATTCAACTTATCCGTCATTTGATTTTTCAGAAATAAAGAAGAAAATGTTGTTGTACCGCTGCAAACAATTCTTGAAAGTCGTATTACAGTTTTGAGTTGTGTACCTATTCAATCGACTAAATTAGAATTAAAATTATCTTTGTAATTTGTTTGAATTGTTTTATGGTAGGATCTACTGTAAACGCTGTTATTTTCGCGGGATTGATTTTTCGCGCTTGGCGGCTTCAAAACATATTCGCGGGTTTTTAAATTCGCGCTACACACTCCATAATGACAGAGTCACTTCCTTTTGGGGCCTTCTTGCCGATCTGTTAATGGTTTTAATAAAAATTTCAGCAAAGAAATTGTATTTTCTGAACATAATTCTAGCTCTCGGGCGGCATAATTCAGCATTGTTTTGATCTAAACATGGGCTTTTGTGACATTTAGCACAACTTTTATTTGTGGGGTGGACATCGGTGAAGGCAAAACGGAGGCGATGCTAGCTGCTGGCCTGGTACAGACGGCCGAGCACCTGGTAAGGATCGGGGAGATTACGGCTATTCAAAGTGCATGGGATCAATCAACAAACATGGGCGATCGACCCATCGTCTTCTCAAAAACTAAACGGATCTAAACACTCACTAATCAAGCAGCAAAAGCAATTTATATTTCAATCAAAATCACAATTTAAATACGATCAACGACTGTTAAAAAAATGATCACATTGCTTTGGAACAAATTCTCGCGGTGCATACGAATTTGGAGCTCAAGCTTGCTTGCGTAAATGCCGCCCTCTTTAGGTCAAACTATGCACTTTCTTTGCCAAAACGATACTCGCTATTGAGCCGCGGTCCAAAACTTGCATTAAAATAGATGGTCATAAATTCGCGCTCGCCGATCTTGCCGCGAAATATGCGAAAATTTCCACTTTTACAGTAATTGGTCATGAGCAAATGAGAGTACTGTAATCCTTTAAGAGTTGTAACCTCTGAAATTTTCCATGGCAATGAAGAAAAAGTATAGTGGTTTTACAATACACAATTGGTGATTTCAAGTCTGGTGTTGGAATTTGGATTGCTTCCCCTAGCTCCAGAACCTATTCTGAGTTTGTAAAACTGATCCAGATCACATTCTTGACATCTCAACAACTAGTGAGTGACTTTTCAGGACCACCTTCATCTCATGTTTGGTGTTCTACACGTGTAAAAATTGACCCAACACCAATAGGTCAACACTGAACTTGAAATCACCCAATGTATACCCATTAAAGAATACATGGTGTGGTATGTAACCACAACACTATATAAGTTATGTTTCCTTCTTAGGGTGAAACTGGGAATCATCGATGCTTTATAATCATAATAATAGCGAAGTTTTATAAAGCGCTTTTCCCAGAATGGCACCAAAATGCGTTACAGCATATTATTACCCCGGTCATTGGATTCATTTCAATCCCGCACGAAAAGTGCACAAATTCCACTCTCCTGGGGAGCATTCATTGCATTCATCGCAGCCACATTATGGCGCTGGCAAAATCGAACATACAATATCATTCGCATCCTACCGGGTACCCATTTAGCACCTGGGTCGAGAGTGGCAAAGTGTGGATTAACGCCTTGCCAAAGGACGCTAGACCGCGGTGGGATTTGAACACACGTCCCTCTGTTTACAAGGCGAGAGTCAGAACCACTACACCACGGCTCTTCCATACTCTCCAAGATCAGTCAAATCAGCAATTGATTGAAAATTTGTGATTGATTTGAGGACATATGATTGATTTTGGGTACCCCAAATAGATGTGCATTTGATCGTAGTGATTGAAATGCTCCCATGTTTCACCGAAATTAGAATAAGTAGAACCCCTTTCTTCAGATCTGTATCTTGTGATAATTAGATACAAAACTCTTGTTTTGTTTCCCCTTTGCAGTCAAGTCGAGACCTTCTCCTCGAGTTCTCTCGTCGTTACCTGAAGGGAGAGGGCGACATCACACGTCATCTCAGCTTCCTCGGATATTCGGTCACACACGTTCAACGGCCACTAGATGAGTTTGACTTTGCAGTCAACAAGCTCTCCGTTGATCTCCGGTGTGGCGTCAGACTTGCGTAAGTTTTAAGTCTTGCATTATTTTATCTATTTTACTTCTTTAGTCGGTCTTATTCAACGGCCAGATGACACATTACTTTGCTGTCAACAAGCTTTCCGTTGGTCTTTGGAGTGGGGTTAGACTTGAGTAAAATTTTTTGCATGATCTCATCTATTTTACTTTTCTTTTCTGAGGAAGGGGGGGGGGGGCATTCAATGAAACAAACATTGATTTCTTCAGGCATTTAGTTCTGAGCCAATTGATTTTATTCTTATGATTGAATCTTATGATATATTATGGAGCCCATTTCTTAAAGAGTTGCAATAGCACCAACTTCCAGAAGTCAAATGTAACTTGATTTTCAATGAATGAAATGCATGTAATAGGGACTTGTGTGTTATAAATTATGCAACTCTTCTGCTCAGGCCCTCAGGTTTTAGTTTTACAAAGACTTGCGACAGATTCAAAATCAAACACTGATTGGTCTATATTTCCTATATTCTACTATACAATTTAAGATCAGTCAGAGTTTGAGTTTTCTATTGCAACTCTTTGTAAGAATTATGTTGAAAAGTAATGCAGATCTGTCAAGTAGTAGAATTTTAATAATAATTAGTCAGTTCTTGTATAGCGCATAATACATTATGAATAATGTCTCTATGCACTTCCAAAGGACTTGGATATTATTACCCCGGCTTTAGCTGAGCTACCTAGGTGCTCAAGCATTCAAGGAATTTCTTCCTACCGGGTACCCATTCACCTCACCTGGGCCGAGTGCAGCACAATGTGGATAAATTTCTTGCCGAAGGAAATTACACCATGGCTGGGATTCAAACCCACGACCCTCTGTTTCAAAGTCGGATGAGACTAATCCACTGGGCCACAACTTTTTACCCTGTTTAGTAGGATATTTAAGGGGAAAGCGACACTAAATAGGAATTTATTCCTTAAAATGCCGAGTGTTGGAAAGGCTGCTTGAGCTACAGCCGGGGTAATAATATCTAAGTCCTTTGGAAGTGCATAGAGACGTTATTTAAAATGTGTTATGCGCTTTACAAGAACTGACTATTATTATTATAATAATAATATAGAGTATTTATATTGCGCACATATCCACCTTGTTAGGTGCTCAAGGCGCTCCTATATTACCCGGCTAAGCTAGGCGTTCATAGCGCACACAGCTTTTTAAGGAATTTCTTCCTACCGGGTACCCATTCACCTCACCTGGGCCGAGTGCAGCACAATGTGGATAAATTTCTTGCCGAAGGAAATTACGCCATGGCTGGGATTCAAACCCACGACCCTCTGTTTCAAAGTCGGAAGACTAATCCACTGGGCCACAACTTTTTACCCTGTTTAGTAGGATTTGAAAGCGACACTAAATAGGATTTTTGAAACTTGAAGAATGATAATGATTTGGTTATTGGTATGTTTTTCAAAATTTGAATGAAAAGTAGGATTTTAGGCTTGAAAATAGGATAATGAAAAAAATAAATAAAAGGATTTTTTCACTATTAAAGTTGGCAGCTCTGGTAATGAATTCTTCTCATTCAATCACAAAACTTTATTCCATTCCCCTTTCCTCTAGACGTGTGGTAGAGCTGCTAACCCAGAACTGGACCCTGTCGAAGGAGCTTCGTGTACCAGCCATCAGCCGGCTTCAGAAAGTTCACAACGTAGAGGTCGCGTTCAAGATGCTCAAGGATAGGGGCATTGATGTTGAAGGTAGGAAATAAGATGGAAAAATTTAGGGTTTTGAAGATAATTTGATGCAATTAAAGGGGAATGAAACCTTTGGAACAAATAGGCTTGTGTAGAAACAGAAAAATCAAAGAATAAGAATAAAGAAAGTTTGAGAAAAATCGGACAAATAATGAGAAAGTTATGAGCATTTGAATATTGCAATCACTAATGCTATGGAGATCCTCCCATTGGCAATGCGAAAAGGATGTGTGATGTCACTAATGAACAACTTTCCCTTTGGTGGACTATAAAATACCCTCAAAATGTCTCTTTGCTTTTTCTAATGATGATACAAACCCTTTATCCATGATGTATTCTTAAAAAATATGTAATACATGCCCTCATGTAGAAAGAACATTATGATCTATGGATAGATGTGATAAAGGAGGCAATTCAAGTGAAAAATATACTAAAGTAATGGGGAGAGTTGTTCAAGAAGTGACATCACACATCTTTGTCGCATTGCCAATTTGCTATCTCCATAGCATTAGTGATCGCAATATTCAAATGCTCATTACTTTCTCATTATTTGTCTGATTTTTCTCTAACTTATGTTGATCTGTTTCTTTGATTTTTCTGTTTTCACACAAGCTATCTTGTTCCAATGGTTTCATTCTCCTTTAAGATTTAAATTTGGGGTTTGAAGATTTTTTTTTTACCACGCTGCCAACCATATTTGGATCCTTACACCCTGATGTAGAAGAAATCAAATAAGATGGACAATGTGGGGTTTTAATACCTGGGGCGGTATTCTGAACATTGTCTTATCTCCATATTTTATCTTATCTCAGAGATATGACAAAATCGGTATTCTGGTGGATGTCATAACTTTTGTCACAAAAATTGTCATAAATTTTGTCTTATCTCTTTGGCGCGCACCAAAAATACGCGGCTTTAATGCGCGTAATCCTTTTATACAAGCAAAAGATATGACAAAAGTTATGACAGGGGGTAGCAGTCATAAATTTTGTCATATCTTTTAGTACCAAATATCCCGATACCCTGCCGACTGAATGTCAAGCATATAACGATATCATTTAGATTAGATTGTGGTATTAGTTTCACTCATCATCCACGACAATTTTTAAAATTATTTTTTCATGCTACAATTAGTTAGGCCCTACATATTAATTTCTCTTTTTTTTCTCTGTTTTCCTTATTTTTCTACTTCTCCTCTAAAATCCTTCACAGCTCCCTGTCTCTCTTTGTAATTAAGCGCATCAATATTCGCGTAGTTGCGCGATGCCACCAACAGAATTGGGAATACCCCCTACCTGTCACAGGGCATTCCTATTGGCTAGAAGGGCTCCCACTGGGAACTAACAATGATTTTGATTGGATTGCTTCCGAAAAGATGGGTGGGAACTTTGAGAGATATGACAGGGAAAAGACAATGTTCAGAATACCGATTTGTGACAATCATAGCGGTGTCACATCTCGGAGAGAAATGACAAAATTTATGACAAAAGTTATGACAGAGTTACAGAATACCACCCCTGTTTTCATGCCTTTGCTCACCATATTTGGTTGCCGGATGCATTGATGTTGAAACTTTAATGCAAGATAGAAACAAGAGGAAAAAACAATTTTTGAATAGTGTTTTTGAAAGTTCCTTCCCCTTTGTAATTTGATAGTCCTGCCAGTGTTGAAAAAGATTAGAATTAAACTCAAATCTTGAAAAATTGTATCCATCATTTCTTTATAAGTTAGTTATGTAGATCCCTTAGCTGAAAACCATTCTCATCTGCATACCCTCATTGGTTATCTGGTCATGATCATCCTTATCCGAGTATAAAAGCAATTGCATCTGACTTGTAATTGATATATGAATTATGATTGAAATGATATTGCATTTTGATGTACTAACATCTTCCAAATGATTGATGACATGTCAATTTCTTGTAGGCGGTGGCCTGAATGAGAGAGTAATTGTAGATGGACATCGAGAGAAGACTCTGGAGCTCCTCTGGCGAATCATATTTCATTACCAGGTAAGGTGTCTTCTGTTGTAAAAGGTAATGATGAAATCAATGAATGGGGTTAAGATAGATGCAGATCTGCCAACTAGTACTGATTTTCAGGATTTAAATGACAAGAATACTGATTTTTTTTTGGAAATTACAGATTTCTAAAGTTTTTGTTGATATTTTATGGTATTTTTTTAAAAAACATATTTCCTCACCTAAAATACTGATTTTCAGCTTTTGAAATACCGAAATGTTCTTGTTCAGGTTGGCAGCACTGTAGATGTAATGGACATTGAGCTGACTTGTGGGAGTGTGAGAGCTGATTGCAGCTGGTTTTTATTTCAACCTACGTACAGCTCTTTGTGTACAATGCCTGTACCCCAAAGAATAGGACCCTTTGCAATTTTAGCTATTTCATTTGTTGACACTCACATTCCAGGGGGGTGTTTCACAAAGATTTAAGTATGACTTAAGTCGCACTTAAATGCCGACGCGTACAAGATATGCAACGCGCGATCTTATTGATAGATACGCATTGGTGCGCGTCCTCTTGAGACGATCTGACCAATGCAGTAAGCCTTTCATACCGTACGCAACCCGGTATTTAAGTGCGACTCTAAGTCATACTTAAATCTTTGTGAAACACCCCCCTGATCTTAAAAAAATGATCACCTGGGGGGTGTTTCACAAAGATTTAAGTATGACTTAGAGTCGCACTTAAATGCCGAATTGCGTACGGTATGAAAGGCATGACCGCATTGGTCAGATAGTGTCATGAGGACGCGCACCAATGCGTATCTATCAATAAGATCGCGCGTTGCATATCATGTACGCGTCGGCATTTAAGTGCGACTTAAGTCATACTTAAATCTTTGTGAAACACCTCCCTGTTTGGTAAAATAAATCTTCAAAGCAATGTTACTACCAGCAGAGCTGCCAAGTAGTACTGATTTTCAGTATTTAGTACTGAAAAATTAGAAGAATACTGATGGTTTCATGCAAAATACTGATTTCTAATGCTTCAGTTTTATGTATTGCCCTTTGCTATTTCTTTGAAGATACTGATTTCTTCACCAAAATACTGATTTTCAGCTTTAGAAATACTGAAATGTTCTTGTTCGGGTTGGCAGTTCTGGGGCCCGTTGCAGAAAGAGTTGCAATCAATCGCAACTCTAAAAATCATGCGCAACTTGATTTTCAACCAATCAACAGAGCGCATTTTGGACTTGCGATTGATTTCTTGGCTTGCGTTTAAACGCAACTCTTTCTGCAACGGGCCCCTGTACCAGCTAGTCCTTTTGGTAGTTTTTGTAAGGAAAGTGATCAGTTTCCCTCCCACGACTTGTAAATTTATAGCTATACTTTTATACTGAGCTTGTAGGTTCATTTCCCTTTTCCACTGTATATGCAAATATTTAAAAGAAATAGGTGAATAACAGATCCTCTCAGTGAGAAACAATGATGATGGCAATGAAGATTATCATGTTGATGCTAATAATAATGACAATGATGAAAATGAAAATTTCATAATTTATTTTTCGAAATAGACATGAAATGCAATACTCTGAAAATTTGTTTTGCCCAATCGATCATGGGCCCGGCAGCCACTGTGCAGCGCCAGATTGACGAGGCTCTATCCCTTTAAACAGGGTAGCAGCAACTCCCAACTTTTACGTCTTTTGGTCTGACGCGGCCGGGGTTTGAACCCCCGAACTCCCGGTTGTGAGACGGACTTCAATAACTTTATTATTTCTTATCCAATTTTAATAACATTTTTGGCATGTTGCTAAGTGAATTCTACCCTATGTATTAAGATATAAATATTTTCAGCCCGGACCATCCCTTTAAACGACGGTCTACATTAAACCCGAGTTCAGTATACAGGCCATAGACACATTCCCTATTCTCATTTCATTTTATAAATACCTCTAGGTTGGGGTAATGCTCAATGAGGAGCAGATCCGTGAAGAGATCGCCTTCCTCACCAAGCACCGCAAGCTAAAGGAGAAGATGAGCGCCCTCAAGGGCTTGAACCAAGGACCTTCCCAACCAAACCTTGATGGACCACACCTCTACTTCAAGAGCCCACAGCTTATGCTCCTCATGGACTGGTGTAAAGCAGTCTGCTCATTCTATGATATGCAGGTATGCCAATGATCCATAGGAAGCAGTGCATTATTTGTTTTATTTTTTCTGACCGATTAATTCCTATTTGTTATGACTATCGGGCATCGTAAGAAACTGAAGATTGATTACAAATCGATGTGGTGGGTGTTTCATAAAGCTGTTCCTAAGTAAAGAACGACTGGTGATCCTTTCTTGTGGTAAATGGTATATTTATTGGCAAAGGTTAAGCGCGTAAGAAAGTTTCACCAGTCTGGGGTGTCTTCAAACTTGATTGTATTTAAAAGGATTTCTGATCTGCTTCTAACAAGGAATCTTTCTGTCATTTGTAAAATTGCAGCAGAATTTTGGAGCTAATAGAAAGGCACTTCATTAACACAAGGAAAAGGCTCTCTGAAACATCATAATTTTTCTGCATAATCCTTAGATAACAATGATGATTGGCATTTGTAGAGCGCCATCTATCTACATGTAGAAACAATCAATTTCAAGGCACATTTTTATTATTATCAATACCCCGGCTTTAGCTCCAGCTGCCTTTCAGCGCTCATGTATTCAAGGAATTGATCCTGCCGGGTACTCATTCACGTTACCTGGGTCGTGTGCAGCACATGCCATGGCTAGGATTGGAATCCATGACCCTCTGTTTTAAAGGTGAGAGTCAGACCACGGCACGCCCACAGAATTAGAACTTCACCGTGTCATTCTTTGATGACCAAGCCCTGTGTCTCCTGATCCACAATTATCCTCTGTGCCTGCTCCCATAAAGAAAAGGAAGAAAACATGCTAGAATTTCTTGGATAATTGATCAATTTGTCAGATTGAGAACTTCACCGTGTCATTCTGTGATGGCAGAGTTCTGTATCACCTGATTCACAATTATCCTCTGTTCCTGCTCCCATAAAGAAAAGGAAGAAAACGTACTAGAATTTCTCAGATAATTCTTGATCAAGTCATTTGTTTCCCTTAGATTGAGAACTTCACTGTGTCATTCTGCGATTGCCGAGTCCCGTATCGCGTGATTCACAATTACACTCTGTTCCTGCTCCCATAAAGAAAAGGAAGAAAACGTACCAGAATTTCTCAGATAATTCTTGATCAAGTCATATTTGTTTGTTTCTCTTAGATTGAGAACTTCACCATGTCATTCTGCAATTGCCAAGTCCTGTATTGCATGATCTGCAATTACCCTCTGTTCCTGCTCCCGTAAAGAAAAGGAAGAAAACATAGAATTTCTCTGGATAATCCTCACAATTTCTGTTCTTTTCCCTTAGATTGAGAACTTCACAGTGTCATTCTGTGATAAAGAAAAGGAAGAAAACATGCTAGAATTTCTTAGATAATTGATCAAGTCATATTTGTTTGTTTCTCTTAGATTGAGAACTTCACAGTGTCATTCTGTGATAAAGAAAAGGAAGAAAACATGCTAGAATTTCTCAGATAATTCTTGATCAAGTCATATTTGCTTGTTTCTCTTAGATTGAGAACTTCACCGTGTCATTCTGTGACGGCCGAGCCCTCTGTCTCCTGATCCACCACTACCACCCATCCCTGCTTCCCTACGACAGGATCAACCAGAACACCACTCTCATGCAGTTCCAGAGGGAGGAGAGAGAAGATGATCTCAACGCCTCCTGCGACGAGGCCTTCAACGGAACCTGGTCCCAGACCTTCTCACCAAGTAAGTCCTCAGAACAGTAGAGCATTAGACGGCCTTCCAGCATTTTTCCAGACCAGTGTCCCGTAACACAAAGATTGGCTATTAATCGCGAGATGAAATGGCCTATCACGATCATCGTTGCATGCACATTTTGCTCAATAGACTGACTAGAAACCAATCAGAATTGCTCTTTCAAATTAGCAATTAACTTCTCAGCTTTGTGTTATGGGGGAAGAGAATATGCAATTCATGTGATGTGTACATTGTCTAATGGAGTGTTGCTAAAACCTTAGAATTCATTTCAAGTCAATTTTTGGTCCAAACCTTATCGTAAGTCTTGAAATTAATTGCAAATTTGCACTCGATTGCTCAGCTGCTTTTTGAAACAAGAACGTTGGGCTCACTAGACAGCTTGTGAGAGTGTTTTCTTCATCAGCTCTCGGTTAATAACCATGTCATGGTGAAGAACAACTGTCTTAGAGCCTTTTCATGAGGTTAGTTTTAGATGTGACTGCATAAACCTGGATTCACCTCTTTGTTCAAGAATCAATCGTTGGACCTTAAAAACTGTCAAACTACCAGCTAGCTAAAAAGTAGACAATGAGTGTATTTTTGAGGACAAAATTTCTGGATGGATACTTTTCAGGAAGCCATAGCAAAATCAAGTCCCAATGAAAGGACCTGGGGGGTGTTTCACAAAGATTTAAGTATGACTTAGGTTGCACTTAAATGTCGACGCGTACATGATATGCAACGCGCAATCTTATTGAACAATACGCAGTAGTGCGCGTCCTCTTGGCATAATCTGACCAATGCTGTCATGCCTTTTATACTGCGCGTAACTAGGCATTTAAGTGCGACTCTAAGTCACACTTAAATCTTTGTGAAACACCCCCCAGGTGTTCATTCTCAGTCAAGTGGATAAAATGCATTTATTTCTTCATGAATCCACAGGTACTGGCAAGGAAACCGACCAGGAAAAGCTCCTCGCCAACGAGCGCCAGAACTTCAAGCTCCTGTACGAGAAGGTCAACGAGCTCGGCGGGGTCCCGATGATGGTGCGATCGGCGGACATGTCCAACACCATCCCTGACGAGAAGGTGGTGATCACCTACGTCTCCTACCTCTGCGCACGCCTGCTGGATCTCAGGCAAGAGACGAGGGCAGCGCGCACCATCCAGCTGGCTTGGAGAGCTCATCATTTGAGGAAGGAAGAGAAGATGAGGATGGTGGGTTGCTACTTTGCTGTATATTGGGGAATATAAAGAAAAATTATGGAGTTTGTCCTACTTATAGCTCAAGTTTAATTGTCACCATATCCTCATAGATCTATGTCGGGTTCATTTGCATAAATTCAACTCTGAAATCATGAGATCTGAGCTAAATATGATCACATCAACAAAGTTACGCACATGTTGGACAGTGTTTTTTTTTTTATTTCTTGGATAAAAACAGGACCCTGTCTGGCAAAGAGTTATGATTGATCCGATCAACCTCAAGTATATGAAAATCCAGCTATGTCATAATTTTTTCTATAGGAAATTTGCACAATGTCCTTTGTAAACAAATATAAGAACACTGAATTTTCAAGAAAACTGTATTTATGAATGGACATCATATCTAAAAAAATATTTGTTGAACGAACATGCTGTTTTGATGATGACGTTGCTGGCTTTCCATAGTTGTGGCTAATTGGATCAATCGCAATTCTTGATAAGATTGGGCCCTTACATCTAGTGGGAATGCCATGCATACTTATATTGTCAATATCTCAGCATCTACTCATTTCCTTCCGTAACCATTACGCCCATATATTTTAAATACAAAGAAGCTGTTTCGATTATTTATTTAATTCTATTCGAATTAATTGTAATAATATTAAATTGTTAACAAAACTGGTTTTTATGTTCGGATGTATTTTAATGCTATAAACCTTAAGAAGCTAAAACCATATATCTGTTCCTTTTAACTCCCTTCCTGTAGGTCAGAGAGAAAGCTGCAAGCAAGATTCAGTCGGCCATGAGGTCTTTCCTCTTGAAGCGCCGTGAGGAGCGTATTGGTGGCGCTGTGCTCAAGATCCAGACGGCTGTCAGGGGTTTCCTAGCCAGGCAGACGGCCAGGAGGTTACGACGAGAGGCAGCCATCAGGAAACAGGTCCAAGCTGCCACGCTGATTCAGGTGGGTACATTTCTTTCATCGATTAACTTTGTTTTTTATTTTTCTATGCAAACTCACTTTTTGTTTCAATTTTTTTGATAGTTTTCTATTATTATTGATATTTATTATTGTTATTTTATTGAAGATAAATGAATGTAGTTGCAGTACACAATGATTTCATGAGAAAGTCTTAAAATCCAAGCTTAACTGTCACTATGTCATCGAGGATCTAGTCTGGTACAGTTGCAGAAACTGAACTTTGTGAAATCATGAAATCTAATCTGAAAAAAAATCACACGGGAGATCACCAACACAGACGAGCACATGTGGGGCAGTGTATTATTATTGCTTGGAAAAGGACCAGACAATGTGCCCCCGAATATTGTGCTTAGTTTTCTTATTACTGAGCAATTACACTTAGGTGGTAAATTGATTGTATTCTGTATAAACTCCTTTTCAAATCTTAACCACATCTGGCATTTATCTTTTAAACTCTTTGGCCCGTATTGTGAAGTCGGGTTTAACTTAAACTCGGGTTTAAAGTGTGGTTTAAGTATGGAGAGCCAATTGTTACATAAATCACTAACAGTAGAGATATGATATTTCAGCTTATTTGGCTCTCAAATCATTCATAATTTTCTAGGAAGTATGAATAGATGATTGTCTTCACCATCGATGAATCAGGAAAGAGCACAGTAATCATAAGAAACGTACAACTTAATAAAAATTTTGACACTTTTGGCTTCCCATAATTTTAGTACAGAGTAGACACTGGTCAAAGTTAAACCTGACTTCAGAATACAGGCCTTTGGATGGAATACACAGAAGTCAGTTTGCCTCAAGCTGCATTGGTCTATGGTCTACACCACAACAACATGCCCAAAAATATAGAAATTTTTTTGAAACACACGTTCTCAATTAGGAATAATTGTACTGTCATGATGAATGAAAATCATACCATACAATCACAGCATCATCTGAATATTCAAACATGGATATTTTCTATTTCTAACTTCAGGCTGCAGCTAGAGGTTTCTTGGTAAGGCGAGCCATCTCTTGGCAGCACCGCGCTGCCACCGTCATCCAATCAGCCCTCAGGGGGCATCTGATCAGGACGAGGGTTGCTAGGATGCAACGAGCCGCGTTGACGATCCAAGGCTGGTATCGATCGCAGCAAGAAACAAGGAATGCTAGGAAGAGATACGTAGAGCTAAAAATGGCATCAGTCAGAGTTCAGGCCATCTGGAGAGGAATTCTGGTAATTTTTTTTCTTTACATGACGTCAGAAATTAGTGCCAGTATATATTTTAGAAATCCAAATTTCGAGCCGAAACCTTTATTTTCGGTCCTAGGGGCCGTTGCATAAAACTTACTATCAAAGTACCTTTGTCATCCAAGTGTAGCTTCCCTGAAATCCTTGATTCTGATTGGCTGTAGTGTTTCACAAAGCTGTTATTCATTCATGATTTTTTCAAAACTGAAATTGATGTTCAAATGATATCACAAATAATTTCTAATGCTTCTTTTTACTTATTAGTGTATAAATTCCATTAATGAGATTTTAAATAGTTCATTGGTTTCCACTCTAAAGTAAATGCTTGTGTATACCTTGTTCATTTGAACCTATGCAAAGCATGCATTTGTTATCACCACTCTACTCTTACACTGTTTTTTAATCTTTATTATTACAGGTTCGTAGATTGGTTGAGAAAATGAAGGCAGCAATCACTATCCAGGCTGTCTGGAGAGGCTTTTACGTGAGACTATTGTATCAGAAGCAGCGAGCTGCTGCTATCATCCTTCAAAGCCATTTCAGGAGACATCGTGCCATGGAACACTTCAGGAAGCTTAGAGGAGCTGTCATCAAGATGCAGGCTCTGTATAGGTCCAAGGTCAAGGGTGAAGTACAAAGGGCCAAGTACTGTGCCTTGAGGGATGCCGCGATTGTCATGCAGAAAGTCTACAGAGGGCGGTTGGTGAGGAGAGATGTGCTCAGAATCAGAAGTGCTGTGAAGATCCAGGCTGCATTCAGAGGTTGTATACAGAGGGCGGTGTACATGAGGTTGAGGAATAGTGCTGTTCTTATCCAGGCCCATGTCAAAGGGGTCCAGGCCAGGAGGAGATTCGCCATGCTTCGACAGGCCACAATTGTCTTGCAGACTCGCTACCGTGCTGTCCTGAATGGTCGTGAGGTTTGCAGAGAGTACAACATTCGACGTGGTGCAGCCATCATCATCCAGTCGGCAGTGCGCAGTTACCAGCAGAGACAGCGCTTCCTCAAAATCAAACACAGCATCGTCTGTTTGCAATCTGCTGTTAGGAGGTATTTGTGTCTGAGGAACTATAGACAGCTTTCCCAGGCAGCTGTTGTCGTGCAGAAAAGATATCGAGCAGTGTTGCTTGGCCGACAGGTTTGCAGAGGGTACAATATCACAAGAGGGGCAGCAATCACTATCCAGTCAGCAATTCGTTGCTACAAAGAGAGACAGCGTTTCCTCAAAACCAGACACAGAATCGTCATTTTGCAGTCCGCTGTTAGAGGACATCTAGCTCTAAAGAAATACAGGAAGCTTCGTCAGGCAGCTATTCTCGTGCAGAAAAGATATCGAGCAGTGTTGCTTGGCCGAGAGGTTTGCAGAGGGTACAATATCAAAAGAGGGGCAGCAATCACCATTCAATCTGCAGTACGTTGCTACCAAGAGAGGCAACGCTTTATCCAAACCAAAAGCAGAATTGTCCTTTTGCAATCTGCTGTTAGGAGATATCTAGCTTTGAAGAATTATAGAGAGCTTTGTCAAGCTGCCAGAGTCATGCAGACAAGATATCGAGCAGTGTTACTTGGACGGAGATTGCGGAGAGAGTACTGCATTGCTAAGGGTGCAGCCATCACCTTACAGGCTATTTGGAAAGGAAACCTTGTGAGGAGAGAGTTCTTGAGAATGAAATCAGCAGCCATCAAGCTTCAGTCTGCATTCAGGTGCCACTTTGCCAGGCAGAGGTACATCAAGTTGCAGGAAGCAAGTATTATCCTGCAGAGGCGATTCCGAGCTGCGCTACAGACAAAACAGGCTGTCCTGGACTTTTGTATTGCCCGTGGTGCCATTATCACACTACAAGCAGCCTTCCGGGGATATCTCCAAAAGAAGGATTACCGGCGAACAAGAGCTGCAGTCATCAACCTGCAAGCCTCTACAAGATGTTACCTGGTGCGTAAGGAATTCTGTGAAAAGAAGTCTGCTACAATTGTTCTCCAAAAGCATTGCCGTGCTCTTGTTGCTGGGCGCAAACAGCAGGCAAACTATCGCTGTTTGAGAACAGCTGCTATTACTCTGCAAGCCAACTACAGGTGTCATGTCCAGAGGAATTGGTATCTCAAGCAGAGATCATCAGCCATTAGCATCCAAGCTGAACTTCGTAAGGTGCTGGCTAGAAAGCGGTACCTTCAACTCAGAGATGCAGCCATCATCCTACAGACTCGATACCGTGCACGTGTCCTAATGCAACAGCTCACCCAAGATTACAACATGAAGCGCAGTTCGGCGATTCGTCTACAGTCTGTGTACCGTGGACATCTCCAACGCAAAAATTTCCTCCATCAGAAATCATCTGCCGTGGTTATTCAAGCAAGGGTACGTGGATATCTTCAACATCGCAGATATATGAGGGTGCAATGGGCAGTCCGTACCTTACAGGAGCGTTGTAGGGCATGGATGACAGGTAGGACCTGTGCTGAGGAGTACTATCTTGCCCGAGGAAGGATTATAACCATCCAAGCATTGTACAGGGGATACACTGCCCGAAAAATATTGAAGGCTCAGAATAAAGCTGCAACTACCATTCAGGCAAGCTTTAGGAGCTACGCAGCCAGGAAGAGATATACAAGCATAAAACATGCAGTCAGAGTTCTTGAGACTAGATTTAGAGCGCTGATCCTTGCGAGGGAAGCAAGGGAGGCATTCTTGAAGACCAAAGCTGGTGTCATCGCCATGCAGTCACTTTATAGAGGCTTTGCAGTGAGGAAAGAGCTTGCACAACAGCATCAGGCTGCCACTGTAATACAGTCGTCCTATAGATGCTTTATTGAAAGATCTCGGTACTTGCAGCTCCAGAAAGCAGCACTTGTACTCCAGACCCGTTATAGAAGCCTTCAACTTGGTAGGGCGGTTTGCGAAGAATTCAATATCAAACGAGGAGCAGCTATTACTATTCAAGCTGCATATCGCGGTTATTGTCAAAGACAAGTCTTTTCCAGACAAAGACAGTCAGCCATCGTCATCCAGGCTGCTGTGAAAGCTCACCAGGAACGTAGGTCATACGTATCTCTCCGTAATGCTGCAGTGGTTGTTCAGAAGCACTTCCGTGCCTTGCTGTTGAGCAAGAGGATAAACATGGAGTACAACATAATGAGAGGAGCAGCTATCACTCTTCAGGCCGCTTATCGCGGACACCTTCAACGCAAGTCTCTCGCCAGGCAACATTTAGCTGCCACTCGGATCCAATCCAAGTTTAGAGGTTACATGACCAAAAGATGGTACTCTTCTGTGTGCAGAGCTGCGGTGGTCCTCCAAACGAGATATCGTGCAAACAAGCTTGCTCAAGCTGTCCAGAATGAATACCATATCACTCGAGGGGCAGCCATCACATTGCAAGCTGCCTATCGTGGCCATCTTCAGCGCAAGTACCTTGCCCTGCAGCACTATTCAGCTACGAAGATTCAAGCATTGTTCAGAGGATTTGTTGCAAGGCAGAACTATTTGAAAATGGGTCATGCTGCCAAGGTTCTGCAGAAGCACTTCAGGGCTTTGAAGCTGAGTAGAAAAGCACAGCAGGAGTACCACATCATGGTTGGTGCAATTGTCACCATCCAGGCAGCTTTCAGGGGACTTGTTGCAAGACGGAAGCTCTGTATACAGCATCAAATGGCAACGAGAATCCAAGCTTGCTTCAGGGGATATTTCCAGCGCATCAGGTACCAGAAGATATCCAATGCTGCTCTTGTTCTTCAAAGGCGCTTTAGAGCTGTACTTCTTGGACAGAGGATCCGAGAGCATTACATCCTTTGCCAATCCTCTGCCATCAAGATTCAGACATTCTATCGCTGCCATAGAGAGAGGAAGGCCTATACCACCAAGAAGCAATCTGCAGTGAAAATCCAAGCAGTAGTCAGGGGATTCCTTGGGTTTACCCATGCCAAGAGGTGTAGGCAGGAGAGGACAATCGCAGCAATGGCTATCCAGAGGCGATGGAGGGCTAATGGTCTCAGGAACCAGCAAGTAAGGTGTTACAACATCCAGAGAGGTGCTGCCATCACTATTCAAGCTGCAGCGAGGACTTTTTTAGTCCGTCAAACTATCAAGAAACAGCACAGAGCAGCCACCAGCATTCAGTCCTTCTACAGATGCCACAGAGCTGTCCAGAGTTACAGGAAAACCTTGAATGCCGTTCATGTTTTGCAGGATCACTTGAGGGCACACCTCCTAGCTAAGAAAGTCCAGGAAGATTATGTCTGCCTCAGGAAGGCAGCTACAACTGTCCAAGCATTCTACCGTGGTCATTGCATTCGCAGGAGGATCGCTATGGAGCATGTTGCAGCAACTACGATTGAATCAGCTGTGCGACAATTCATTGCCAGGAAACGTTATTTGAATCTGAAGAAAGCAGCTATCGTACTTCAGAGAAGATTTAGGGCCACAAAGTCTTGCCAGGAAGAAACTTTGAAATACCACATCACCAGAGGTGCCTGTATAACTGTTCAAGCAGCTGTCAGGGGCTTCCTTGTCAGGAAAGCCTTAAAGAAATCCAACCGTGCAGCCACAGTCATCCAAAGCGTTTACCGTAGCTTCAGGCAACAACAGAAGTACAACCAAGAGAGGATGATGATCATCCTGCTTCAGACAAGGATTAGGGCTTACCTTGCAGGGAAGAAGGTCCGCCAGGAGTATGACGATTTGAAATCTGCAACCTTGGTGGTTCAGAGTATGTACCGTGGCCTGATGGCAAGGCGATTGGCTGCGAAGCATCGGGCAGCTCGTTGCATTCAATCCACATTCAGGATGCATCGTAGTAGGCAAATGTACCTGAAGCAGCGTAACGTTGCAGTCAGAATCCAGGCTCTTTGCAGGATGTACCTAGCGAAGAAATCGTACAAAAAGGTATATTCTGCCGTCTGTATTCTTCAGAAGCGCACAAGAGGGTACCTGGAAATGAGGAAGGTCTGGAGACATTATAAACAAAAGAAGAACTCTGCTATCATTATTCAGTCACACCTACGCCGCTGCATTGCAGAAAGGAGGTACCATAAGCACCGGCAAGCTGCCATCTGCATCCAGTCCTACTATAGGCGCATGGTGCAACGCCGGAGATACAAAACCATCAGGGATGCAGTACTTGTAATCCAGAGGCGTTACCGCGCCACCACTCTCATGCAGAAAACCCAGCAGGAGTACCACATGGCCCGTGGTGCTGCTATGACCATTCAGGCTGTGTTCAGAGGGTACGTGCAGTGCTGCAGGTATAGGAATCTACGGTACCTTGTGATCAAGATGCAGGCAAGAGCTAGAGGTGCCATGGCTAGGCGGTGCTTCGCTGACATGGTGAGGGAGAAGGAAGCAGCTGTGTGCATCCAGCGCCACTTCAGAGGATACCAAACAAGGAAACTCCTTGAGGTATGTATTCTTAATGCCTATCAATTAAAAGCTTGAAATCATGTTGTACAATTCTTTTGAGTATTTTCACTTCAAAATATCATTCAAATTTTAGTAAATATGTTAGTTCTGTTCTGACTGCAATTAAGTTTTTGAAAGTTGAACGCTGTAATTGGAGATTGAATATTATCATCTGAGATTAAGTATAATCAGTTTTGAAGATTCGTTAAAGGGTAATTCTAACCAATTGCTTACAAATACTAGTCTCTTCTATGAATATTGTTAATGGAAAAATTCAGTTATCAGTAAAGGGAAGACAACATCAAATTCTTATGTTGCAAGTTCATAGATAAGAAAAAATCATTAAGAATATTTTGAGACATCACCTTTGAGGTCCTTAAATCCTTACATTGAGTATCTTTATTTAATTTTATTCCTGCTTTCACAGGCCCAACGTCAATCAAGGCTCCGAGCCGTCCAAGCCTTTGCGGAACGCACCAAAGCCCACCTGTCTGTCATTCGACTCCAGAGGGCATTCCGCAACTTCCGCCTCCGCCGTGCTTTCAAGCAGAAGATGGACGCCATCACGTCGATCCAGAGGTGGATGAGAGCGAAGCTCCAACGTCTTCGGTTCCAGAAGATCAGAGCTGCGACATGTATCTTGCAAAGGGCAACAAGGAGGTATCTCATCAAGAAGAATGTTGCTGCTACACGGCTTCAGTCCGTTGCCAGGGTGTGGCTTGCCAAGCGACGGATCCAGAAGATGCACTCAGCTGCACTCAAAATGCAGGTTAGGCTTCATTGTGATTAATCATTTAACATTTAATTTCAGTCACTCTTAATAATTTTTATAGGGTATGGTCTTTTGAATAAAATTTGATACAATAGAGTCTTCTCCTGAAGACTACAAGAATACACTTGTCGAACTGTTGAGTTTGGGTGGTCCTTTTCAGGACCAGCACTTGCCCATTTAATACCTCGGTCACATTTGCTCTACGGCATGTCGAAAACAGCTTTTTTTAAACATTTTTGTACCAGCTACATATAGGTGATTGAATCAAACGAATACCTGATAATCCTCCCAAAATCCTTATGGATAATATATATTTAAATAGGGTTGATAATACATCCTTTTTAGGAATAAAAATAAATGAGTTTCTTTCTTGGAAACCACACATTCAGGATATATGTTCACGTATAAGTAGTACAGCTGGAATATTACATAAACTTAAATTTATATTACCAAAATATACTATGATAACTTTATATAATAGTCTTGTTTTGCCACATCTTATGTATTGTAATGTCATATGGGGTAATACATTTCAGTCACATTTAAAGAAGTTAGTTATTGCTCAGAAAAAAGTGTTAAGAATTATTTATAATGCTCCATTCAATTATCATAGTAATGAACTGTTTTTAAATTCAAAAATCTTAAAGATAAATGATTTGATAGATATGAGTGTTGCTAGATTTATGTTCAGCTATAAAATGAATACACTTCCTGACGTTTTCAATAACATCTTTAAAACAAATGACTCTCACCATACATATCTAACCCGCAAAAATAAAGATTATCGTTCATTTCTAGCACGTAAATCCACATCTCAACAATCCTTACGATTTAATGGTCCAAAAATATGGAATAACTTATCACAAGATTTTAAAGAATGCTCAACAGCCACTACTTTTACAAGAAAACTAAAGGATTTACTCTTTCATAAATATAAACAATTTACTTTATTATAGGTGCATCCTTGAAATTTCAAAATAAATTAAGTTTTAATGTTTTGTTTAACTTTTTGTTGTTTGTTTAAATGTCCTGTCTCACACTGTAGATGTAACATTTATTGCTTAAGTTGTACATACCATTTCTTTCCTGTTTTATGTCATTATTTTCCATATCTTATGCTTGTTATGGGCCCCTGGTGATAAGCTATTTGCTTCTTAAGGGGTCCACACCTTATGTATCAATTCCTAATTTAATTGTACATTTTGATTTGTAAATATATGTTTTATTGTTTTTACACATGAAGGTGAAATAAATGAAATGATGAATGATGATCATGAGGTGATTTGAATTAAAATCATTGAAATGGCTTTTTTGGACTTGCCTTAGAGTAAATGTGAGCGAGGTATAAAGATTCAGGGTGTACCATAAAACCTAACTACACTATTCTTTTTCGCCATGGAAACCTTCAGAAGTTACATAGGCCCGTATTCTGAAGTCAGGTTTAACTTAGACCATGGTCTAACTCTGTGCTAAAATTATGGGAAGCCAAAAGTATCAAAATTTTTATTAAGCTTTATGTTTCTTTTATTTACTGTGCTCTTTCCTGATTCTTCAACGGTGAAGACAATCATCTATTTATACTTCCTAGACAATTATGAATGATTTGAGAGCCAAATGATATGATATCTCTATTCTTAGTGATTCATGTTACAATTGGCTAGCCATATTAAAACCACAACTTTAAACCCGAGATTCAGTTAAACCTGACTTCAGAATACGGGCCATAGAGTCTGCATACATTGACTTTCTTCAAGTCAAATAATGACATATGTAAGAACCTTCTTTGCCTAGAGAGGGTTCTCTACAGGTATTTTGAGATTTCCTCACTGTTACACTTTGTTTAATCTTCTCTGATGCAGGCTCTGTGGCGAGGTCATCGAATCAGATGTAGTATCAAGAGTAAGAAGGTCAGCGCGGCTCGGGCACGATGCCAACGAGCCAATCAGAACGTCACGGAGGAGAAGAAACTCTGCAACCGAACCGCCACCGCCCTGGATTACCTACTCCATTACAAGAGCATGCACCGTATCTTAGAAACACTCATCAGTCTTGGTGAGTTACTAGGGACATGTTTCATATCTGTATTTTTTGACCCAGCATACGGTTGTTCAGAAGTCACATCTCATCTGGGGCATTAACCTTTTTACCTGAAGTTGTTTTTTACTCAGGTTGTTTTTATCGAAGTTTTGCCCTGTGGTAAAGTAAATGGCAGAAATCAGAATAGTTTTCAGATTTGACCAGTTTTTTCAGGTAGAAAGTTTTATGCAACAGGCCCCTGGTAATAATTCTTATTAATCCTTCACCTAATCTCTCAGATCACTCTACTCTCTCACCTCTCTTTTCTCTCAATTTCCACTCAGTCTCATTCATTCTTTCCACCATCCAAACACTCCTTTTCAGGACTTTCTAGATGGTAAACTGTAAATGTCCTCTTCATTGTATTTACAACTACACGCACACTCAAAGATTATCCGATACCTACATTTGTAATGAAAGTGCAATAGGATTATCCTATGACTAATAAATCATTGTTTTGTCTCCTACAGAGGTTGTATCTCGCCTATCAGCCATCTGCTGTCAGCGCCTGGTTGAAGCCGGTGCCGTTCCGGTCCTCTACACGCTGATACGGGGATGTAATCGTAGCGTGCCGTGTATGGAGATGATCGAGATTATCGTCAAGATCTTCCTCAACATTACAAAGGTAGGACTCGATGCTTGGTCCCTATTCATTTCAACTAATGGCTGGAGAGCATTTCATGAAACAGATTGTCTGCGATTTTCACTGACTCTTGTTATAAGCTACTGAAATCCTTGTATCTGATTGGCCCAGAGCAAATTTCCTCGTGAAAATCACTGACTATGTTTTTTGAAACGTTCCACCCTATAAGAAAATATGGAAACAGTAACACCCAAATACTAAAGTGCTTTTGCCTGTCAAGTTATTGAAAAGGATGCAAGGTAATTTCATAAAGTCAATCTTTTTTTTACATCGACCCCCATTTTTATGTCATCTTAGTTCACTCCACTAACTGCTCAAGCAGTGAGTTGAAGGTGCAACTGTCTGTGCAAAGAATATCATTTGTGCACACACTTTCACGATATCTGTGACTGAAATAAAAAAATCATTTTCTTCATCACTAAAACACTACTATAAACAATATACAGTTTTACAGTGCTCTTTGCCTTATTTTCCGTATGTCAAATGTCTTACATTAGCCTTAAAATTATATTTTGAAAACATAATTCCAAATTTATTTCTCAATGTGAACCTTCTACTTTGCGATTTAATTTTATATCCCAAATTTCAACCTTTACAACTTACAGATTTGTTTATTGAATTTAGTGCATGTATTTCAGTTATCATTACCATATTATAGCTTTTATTTATAAATATCTTTGGAATGTATTTTGTAACGTGCTCTCATCTATAATTACCTTGTAAGTGCAATATACCAACATCAATTAATTAATTGTTACATTATATTATTTGACTATTTCATTTCACTTATGTAACTATGAAATTTATGTTTACATTGTAATCTTTTTTGTATCAGTCTCCCGACTATTTTAACAAGGAAGTATTTTGTACAATAAACCAAAATGAATGAATGATAAAATTTTGTTGATGTTTCCTGTCACTTTCTTTTTCTCTCTTGTGCAGTTTTTCCAAGGCTTCATTTTTTTATAACATTTCACAGACATAATTCACAAGCAGGACCTTGCAGTGCAGAATGTCAAATCAATGTTTAATAACTAATTTTCTGTTTACCTTGTAGCACGACTCTACCCAGCATGCTGTGCTCGACGTGGAGGACTCCGTCACCACCTTGGTGGAGCTCCTTCAGATCTATCGTGAGAAGAACGGCCTCATCTTCTGCAAGACCTGCGTCATTCTCGGCAAGCTGCTTCAGGAACCCTCACAAGCAAAGGTGAGTTCTCGGCCCCGTCTTATAAAAAGTTACAATTGATCTGATCAACCATAACTATGGATGGCACGCAACGTCAACATCTAAAATGCAATTTGTTCAAAATATTTTCTAGATATGATGTACATACAAACGTTTATCGTTTTCTTGAAGATTCAGCGTGATTCTCTTTGTTTATTGTGCAAATTTCCTGTAGAAAAAAAATCATGATGTGGATTTCCGTACAGTTGGGATGAATTTGATCGATTTTGCAACTCTTTGAAAGACAAAATTAACAACCTAGTGCTTGGTGTTGTTTGAAGGTTTGCATGGTGGCATGTACAATTGCTGATGTGGTTTACGGTACACCATGTGGAGTGTTATAGGAACAGTGGATAGAAGAAGAGAAGTGGATAGGTGAGAAAGTGGAGATTTGAGAGTAGAGTATTCTTTCTTGAAAATAGTCCTGAAAAGGACTGTAAACCAGAAGGAAAGTTGATTGAGAACAGCTTGAGTAGTAGAGCTGATGAGGAGATGTTGGCTTGAGTCGGCGAGTAGAGATGATTAGTAGAGAGAGACTTGATGTTTCGGACAGATTGACTGTCCGTCTTCAGGAGTGCTAGTGCTTGTTTAAAAGAAGTTTTAGCATGCCAAGATCATATTGATGACTTGAGCTCACTTGAGGAATTATCTAATCGACAACTCTACTTTTTCATGACATTTATTCTTCCTTTACAGATCATCCTCTCATACCCCAAGACCAAGGAGAAAATCGCATCGCTACATAAGCTGACCTCTCGCAAGCATGCCATCGACGAACGCCGCATCAAGACCAAATCCCTCAATGCCTCTTCTTCCTTCCTCGGCACATCGTTCAACACCAGCTCTGTCGCATCGGCTTCGTTTGCCGCCGGAACTCCCCGCAAGCGTCGCCGGGTGCTCGCCCTGGCCGGTGCTGAATGGAACATCGAGAATCCAATGAGGGCGATAGACTTCTTGAAGCTCATGGCTGACAGAGTCTGAACAAACTTTTAGCTCAGACTCATAGCTTGAACTTTTTTATCTTTCAATGCTCATACCTTGAACTTGATCAATCATATCAAGATGTACCAACTATTAAATCATCTGTAATCAAAATTTGAATTGTTGAAAAAAGTAATCTTTTCAAATTTTTTTCATGAATATACTTATAAAGAGGATTCCCGGTTGTTTGGCTGGAACATGTATTTGTAATACTAGTTTCTAGCGTATATTTTTGTGATGAGTAAATTCTCTAAATATAAAGGCCCGAATTAGGTATGAGCTTCTTGGCTATGAATGACAGTTTTGTCTTGACTTTGTTGTTGTAAACTCTAAATGATATTTCATATGAACTGTACATGTTTGATAAAAACTCAACTGCACTGGTTTATCTGATTGAGCTTCCAAACATTTTTCTATCTGAGTACCGGTACTTGTAAACTTTTTAAAAATAATTTTTGTATGTGATGCTCCTTTGAATGAATCATCCCCCCCCTCCCTCCCTTCCTCTTGTTTCTATGGATCATTGATGTCTTCATGTCGAAGCAATATTGATTATCTGTGGCAGATACAAGTGGGGGCAAGGAACACGTGCCCCTCTATATCTTGAGAATAACATATTCGTGTCAATATAGCTTAATGAAATCCCTTCTGCTTTGTCTACCACAATTTTATGAAGACATTTATTGATTATACAGAATGGGGGGAATGATTCTGAACCTTTCCCAGCTGAATAATCATTTAGATTTCCATCATTTTGAAATTAACTCCTTTGACACTGCAGTGCAACTTTTGACCAAAAATTGTCATACGGATTCACTTGATTTAAAGGATGCATACTTCTCTATCCCGATAGATGCCTGGTACAGAAAATTCTTGCAGTTTCAATAGAAAGGGAAACTTTCAATTCAGATGGCTACTCAATGTAGATATGTAGATTGTATAGAATGTATACATGTATGTAATTTTTAGACCTACACAAAATATTCATATCTTTGGGGGTATATTACCAAGAATTAACAGGCGAGATGCCTTTAAATTAGTCTTAATAGTCAAGGACATCTGGGTCCCGTTTCATAAAGACTTGTTAAAATAACAAATGCAAGTTTTCTATAACAACTTTACTATCAGCCAATCAGATTGTAGGATTTCACTAGCTTATAACTGTTAATGTAAATTTGTTATTGGAACTAGTTTTATGAAACTGACCCCTGGACTGTTTCAAAGTTGCAAGTGTGGGTATTTATTCAAATGCCCAATCTAAATGAATTGTATTATTTGTTTTATAAGACAGTGATGTGGATCCTTGTTATTTGATAAACCATCTTCATCTCTAAACCTGTGTATTATTTGTTTTATAAGAGAGTGATGTGGATCCTTTGTATTTGATAAACCATCTTCATCTCTAAACCTGTGTATTATTTGTTTTATAAGAGAGTGATGTGGATCTTGCTATTTGATAATCCATCCTCATCTCACAACTATGACCAGTCAATAGAACGGGTCATTGGTACCAGTCATAAGCAAATTTTCCTAATATAAACTGTTGACGGTCATGTGATAGATTCCAGCCAATCAATGATCAGGATCATTATCACCATTTAATAATAACTTGTATTGTCCGTATTGATTATGCATTGGAAACAATGAAATTTCATGTTAAAAAAGATAACCTTTTTGTTTAATACTGGACACCTGAGATAATGTCTTTCTTCTGATTCAATTTGTAGAAGACAGGAAATTGAAGTTTCACAGAATGATGTAAATAAATGTACATCAAAATTTGTAAATAAAATCATTTGATTCCAGTACAATGAAATGAATATGTCCCTCAGAGTTTTTTTTTATTCGATGATTGAATTTCCTTGAAAACAGTTCTATATAATGGTGTAAATTGAGATTGTTGAGCGATTGTTCGAAGTCATATTTCTTGTTCATTTCCTAAAGTTCTATAAAGAGATTGGAATTATATTTTTTTATCTCTTCAGTTAACCTTTTTTCTCTCTCTGGTTTTATTTTTCATAAGCCTCTATCTCTCTGATTCTTTCTTTCTGTTTTCATTTTAAAGTGATTGGTTAACATTGGTTTGACTTATATTAAAAAATCTGAGCTAGAAGGTCACACTTGTCACCTGTGTCTGTGATATGTTTCAAAAATGAAGCCCAGAAAAAATTGCGTTCGAAAATGATTATTTAGTGCTTCAAAAATTGAAATATAAAGTGACCGGAAACACCATCTTAATTTCATCCAATACACTTATGTGTACTATTTAGGTGTCTATAAGACGCCTATTTACAAAATCGGGGTTTGCCCCTTAGTTTTAGCTTTTCATTCTCAATAATGGTTGTTTTCAGGGTTTATTAGTTCTAATACATGCACTTGTACACATGTTTCATCTTGGTTTGAGAATTTTTTAAATCAGCTGCTCGCAAAGTTAAACAATACCTTTAACTCTTCTCCCCTTTTTTTATTTTCTCGCACTCAATCTCCTGCTTATGGGAGCTTCAACCTTAAGTTAACCGGAGGGGGGGTTCCAATTGAACACCTTGTGAAATGCATGACTACGCCTCCGCGCAAATAGGGTAAAATAGAAAAGTACCATCCACTTCTCAAGATGGATATAAAATCTATCTCTTCTTTTTTCCCACTTTTTTCCATACAGTCACATTTGCTCTACGGCAAGTCGAAAACAGCCTTTTTTTTGTACCAGCTACATATAGGTGGTTCAAATAAAACGGTTGTTTTCTACTCGCCATAGAGCAAATGTGACCGAGGTATTACTACCTCTCACTCTATTCATTTTCCTGTGCCAAGTCACACTCTCCATCCCTCTTTCCTTTCTCCCCCACTGCCCCCCCCCCCCTCCTCTCTCTCCACCTTAGGAACGTAGCATACAACAAACCAACGGGGGAGGGGGGGTGTAACACAAAGGTTCTAAAGCTATTAAAGGGGTGGTCCAGGCTAAAAGTATTTATATTTTTTTTAAAAAATAGAGTAGAACTCACTGAGCAAAGTGCCGAAAATTTCGTCAAAATCGGACAACAAATAGCAAAGTTATTGAATTTTAAAGTTTAGTAATATTTTGTAAAAACAGTCCTCATGAATATTCATGAGGTGGGGTGATGATGTCACATCTCCACTTGTTCTTTTGTATTTTATTATATGAAATTAGGTTTATTCAAATTTTTTCCTCCAAGAACTAGAAAAATTAGATTGACAACTGATTTAGTACATTAGATATTTATTGCTGCAACTTATTTCATTATAAGTGAGACATTATTCACACCAGTATGAAATAATGAAAAAATTATGATTTTATGCAATAACATAAGAAAACGGAAAGTGGAGATGTGACATCATCAGCTCGCCTAATGAATATTCATGACGACTGTTTTCAAAAAATATTGCTAAACTTTAAACTTCAATAACTTTATTATTTGTTATCCGATTTTGATGAAATTTTCGGCATTTTGCTCAGTGAAGTCTACTCTGTGTATTAAGATATATTTTCAGCCTGGACCACCCCTTTAACCCTAAATCTCCCGGGGTATTTTGATTCTTGTCATTCCTGGGGGGCGGGGGGCCATTATGGCCCCCCTTAAGATCTCGGCCGCCAATCGCGCGAGCGACGCAAAAATTTGCAAGCTGGTAGTGTGCGATGTAATCTACAAGGCTGTATGGTAAAATTTTCCAAAATAATGAGATTTTATTTTATATGAATTAATTATGCTAATTTATGCATAAATCATACTCTTTGCTCTAATTTACTAAATAAAGCTCCTAGAATGCTAATTTTTGGTAAAAATTTTCTTTGTAGCATTCTTAACAATTGCAATTCAAAAAAACTTTGGTTTGGAAATAAATTTCTTATGTATTTTATGGTTTTATGAATTTCTTATGTATTTCTTTGTTTTTTTTACTTTTTGTTTTTTATTGTTTTTTCAATGGAAATTGTTCCAGACAATAATTCTGATCATAAACAAGGCAAAATTAATTAAGTTTAATCAGTAAAAGTACAAATAATGATACATTTATGAATTTTGGCTAAATACGCAATTTGCATTGGATTTGTACATGAAATCAAGTTTATGAGCAATTTTGGGTCTGACATGCACTTGCATAATGTTGCGTAATGTCGTAACCGCGTACCCGGGCGTCACAACTTTGGTCTCAAAATTTGCGCGAGACTTGAATGTAAAAAGTCAGTGAGCTGCGAGGTGAAAAAATTTCGCGCAGCAGATATATCGCGAAAAATGTTGAGGGGGGGGCCATTATGGCCCCCCCGGGAGAATTAGGGTTAACTCTTTAATTTTGGGGGGATAATATTGACCATTGTTTCCATGTTATTTTTCTTTAATTCAAGATTTCCAAATGGCACAAGTGATATATCGATGTTATCAAGAACTATTGCCTTTAATTATCTAATTTGACGGTAGGGTAGAAGACTAATTATTACGATTGCTGAAATCAATTGTAGGAATGTGCAAGATTGAAACATCAGCACGCAAAGGGTTAATTGCTAGTTTGAAAGAGCAATTCTGATTGGTACCTTGTCTATCTACTGAGCAGAATGTGGCATAAAACGATGATCTTGATAGGCCATTTCATTTCGCTATCGATCGTTAGCCATTGTGTTTTGGGGCCCAGAGCCTTGTCTTACAAAGAGTTGTGATTGCTCCGATCAACCTCAACTACAGATGGAAATCCATCAATGTCATAGTTTCCTTTTCCTTCAGGAAATTTGCACAATGCCATTGTTTTAAACAGAGAGGCACGCTAAATTTTCAATAAAATAACAAATGTCAGAATATACAACATTATACGTCACATCTAGAAAATATTCCGAGCAAGCATGCAGTTTAAATGTTGACGTTGCTGGCTTTCCATAGTTGTGGTTGATCTGGGCCCCGTCTTACAAAGAGTTACGATTGATCCGATTAATAGCAACTATGGATGGCCAGCAACTGTTTTCTTAAAAATTCACTGTGCTTCTTTGTTTCAAGGGGCATTATGCAAATTTCCTGTAGAAAAATTTACGACACTGATGGATTTCCATAGAGTTACGATTGATTGGATCAATCATAACTCTTTGTAAGATGGGCCCCAAATCAAACACCAGCCTTTGTGTTCGGGGCCTAGATCTTCGTCAGGATAGCCCAATCACCAATAAGAAAATAAAGTAATAATGGTCTTTCTTGGGCCCTGATTAATAATAAACACACCAAACTGTATGATGCGTGAAGGGAAACATTCAAAATGAAATTCACAGTAAATTCTGACTGATACGTGTCAATCTTTGATTGAAAGCATTGTTTTTATTTGTCATAAAATAAACAAAGCAGAATAAAACAAGGCATTAACATACATTGCATGAAAAATTGTAAAATAATACAATATTGAACATACATAATCTGGAAAATATTTGAAAAAAAGTACATAGACATTTGAGCGTACAAAATAATAACGTAGGAAAAACAAATCATTTGCAAGATAATTGACTTATCAGTAAACTACATGCAATTCAGCTGTGATGTCATAAATATTGATTCAGTTGCAAATATGTGCACAAATCCACATGATCATGCTAATATAAAACAAGCAAAGCAGTGTATGTTCAGCTGAGTTGCTCATTAACGACAGGTATATGTTTAATCACACTCTTCCAATAAACTTATTGTCATCACATCATCACATTTCCGGGGGGGGGGGGGGCACTTGCATTCACGAGTGGATACCATGGGCGACCATGGGGTCTCGAAAAGCACCCTAAACACGTAATTTCCATATTCTGAAAATGCACCCCTTAACAAGTATTGGCGTGTGAAACCCTACCCTTAACAAGTATTGGAAACAAAACGATACTCTTGGCAAATATTCCCTGAAATAAACCCCTAAACAAGTACAGGAATGTTTTATTGTTACAGGTCCTTCGGTCGTCGGCTTTACCTTATTTGGTTTAGTATGGCGACCCCACCTTCTACACCTCGCCCAAATCAGACTCTAAACACGAAGTGTTGGGGCAAAAAGGACATCCTTTATAAAACATTTTAATTTTGTTTTATCATCCCTGCAAATTAGACCCTAAACACGTAATTTTCCGAGCGAAATAGATACCTTTTTATTCTTATTTTTGTGTTTTTGACACTCTTATCACGTTACTTACGTAACGTGCCCTATCCTGAAAAATACTTCCTTTCTACGTGTTTTTTTGGTCGCGCATGGTATCCGCTCGTTAATGTAAGTAGCCCCCCCCCACCCGGGTCACATTTACAATGTATTTCATTCAAATACTGAAGATACGATTGGGTTACACTCATAACAATCAGTGTAAAACCTGGGGCCCGTCTTACAAAGAGTTGTGATTGATCTGATCAGTCGCAAGTATGGACGGCCAGCAACGTCAACATATAAAATGCTTGAATATTCAAAATGTTTTCTACATATGACGTATATTACATAAATTCATTGTCTTCTTGGCAATTTGGTGTGTTAGCCTTTGTTACAAAGGACATTTTGCAAATTCCCTATAACAAATTATGACCCTGATGGATTTCCATATCCATAGAGTTACGATTGATTGAATCAATCGTAACTCTTTGTAGGACGGGGCCCATGTCATGGATGTCAATATCCACTGTCTCTATGTCTGGTAAGATGCTCATTTGCATAATTAATACCAGTTCTGGTAACAATCTCATAATTAGTTTGAACAGAATCCAATGAAATGACCACCCACGTGTTTCTACTTATAAATAATAAAATATGAGCCAAATGGATCTGGAAAAAATGTGTAATTGCTGAGAAATGAGCGAAATAAGCATAGAATCAAATAAAATGTAAGGTACTTTTCCATACATTAATACACTGTCCCACATATACCTTTTTGTGTTAGTGATCAGAATGATAGGTTTTCAAGAAAGATTTCATGATTTCGGCAGGACAAGTACCAGATCTAGATCTACATGATAGTGACAATCATGATTTTAAAGACTTTCTCATAAAATCATAAATTGTTTGCTTGCAATTACTTTAATTTACCTTTAACCCTATCTAGGCCGGGGGCCTCCGAGGCCCCCCCCCTCAACAAATCGCGCGATATTTTCGCCGTGCGAAATTTTTTGACCGCGCCGCTCGCTGACTTTTTACTTTCAAGTCTTGCGCAACTTTTGAGACCAATTTTGCGTCACCCGGGTATGTGGTTCCGAAATTACGCAACATTATGTAAGTGCATGTCAGACCGAAAATAGCTCAAAAACGTGATTTCGTGTACAAAGTCAATGCAAATTGTGTTTTCAACCAAAATTCATAAATGTATGATTATTTTTAGTTTTGCTTGTCTAAATGTATTCATTTTATGCTTTTTATGATCACAGAAGAGTCCCCAACAAATTTCATTGAAAAAATCAATGAAAAACAAAAGGTCCAAAAACAAAGAAATAAATAAGAAATTGCAAAAAACAATATAATACTTAAGAAAACGATTTGATATCACAATTTTTTTCATGTACACTTGCTAAAGACACCACAAAGAGTTTCTATACCAAAAATTAGTACATTTGGAGCTTTATTTAGGGAGTTAGAGGAAAAAGTATGATTTCGCATACTAATTACGCATAAATTAGCATAATCACTTAATAACAATTCGCATGAAATAAATTACTATACGATCTCATAGATTATGTCCCAGGCGACCCGCGTGCCAATTTTCGGCGCGATCGCGCGGTCGACGGCCGAGATCTTAGGGGGGGGCCTGGGAGGCCCCCCCCCGGCCATAGGAACTCCCAAAATACCCCGGCCTAGATAGGGTTAAGCTTACCTGAAGTTAAGAAGCCCCAATCACACTTTAACAGACTATTTGTCAGTGGCATGATCAGGGGGCCAGACAGGGGGCGTATCATGCAAACTTTATCAAAAGTTGTGAGTGAGCAAAGCGAGCAAGCAAAAATGTTGAATTTTTATTTAAAAAAATCCTATTTTGTGATAGATTTTGATATAATATTCAGCAAATAATATCATATTCCACCCTTCCTTCTTTCCTTTCCTTTTTTTGTCTTGGTCAAGCCCCCCCCCCTCGATTTGTACGCCACTGCTATGTGTTATAAGTTACTGTAATCCTTGCATGTGATTGGCTGAAAGGAAAATAGTGAGAGTGAAAATCATAGACTACATGTATAATAAGGAGACATCGTACCTTTATTCAGAATAATATTAAACACAGCATTTATTATGCACCATCTATCTAGTAAACTATTCCAAGGCGCAGAATTATATGAGGTAACTAGCATTGAAGAAATATGGCATGTGCCGTCACACTAGGTTTATTGCGTTAGGTCGGGCAATCGTGTAACCCAACCAATCGAGGAAAGCTAGGCCTCCGAAATTCCCAAAATGTCGGGTCAAGTTTACCTGATGTTTTGTCAAAATTTTAAGCCAAATATACAAATTTGGTAAACTGGAGAGTACATTTTGGACATTTAGGGGCCCTTTCCTCGAATGGTTGTGTTACGCGACTGCCTGACCCGATGTCATGGCGCAAGCCAAAAATAACATAATACTGTATCATGCCGATTGCACATCATCGCTTACTAAAATGCATGGGCAGCAAGCGGATTAATGGAGATATTTTATAGTAGAGGCGTTGTAGATTGACGCCTTGCCAAAGGACTCTAGGACATGGTGGGATTCAAACACACATCCCTCTGATTACAAGGTGAGAGTCAGAACCGCTACAAGACAACACTTCCAAAAGAGTAGGTGTTGTGGCTTAGTGGACAAGTCTCCAGACTTTGAACCACAAGGTCCTAGGTTCAAATCCCATCGAAGCACTCGCGTCCTTTGGCAAGGTGTTTATCTACATCTGCCACTCTCCACCCAGGTATATTAAATGGGTACCTGGTAGGGATTCCTTGAATGTATATAAATTGAATTGAATATAAACCAAGTATTTGTTTGATTGGATACGTCTAACGATTTTGGATATAAACCAAGTATTTATTTGATTGGATACGTCTAACGATTTTGGATATAAACCAAGTATTTGTTTGATTGGATACGTCTAACGATTTTGGATATAAACCAAGTATTTGTTTGATTGGATACGTCTAACGATTTTGGATATAAACCAAGTATTTGTTTGATTGGATACGTCTAACGATTTTGGATATAAACCAAGTATTTGTTTGATTGGATACGTCTAACGATTTTGGATATAAACCAAGTATTTGTTTGATTGGATGCGTCTAACGATTTTGGATATAAACCAAGTATTTGTTTGATTGGATACGTCTAACGATTTTGGATATAAACCAAGTATTTGTTTGATTGGATACGTCTAACGATTTTGGATATAAACCAAGTATTTGTTTGATTGGATACGTCTAACGATTTTGGATATAAACCAAGTATTTGTTTGATTGGATACGTCTAACGATTTTGGATATAAACCAAGTATTTGTTTGATTGGATACGTCTAACGATTTTGGATATAAACCAAGTATTTGTTTGATTGGATACGTCTAACGATTTTGGATATAAACCAAGTATTTGTTTGATTGGATACGTCTAACGATTTTGGATATAAACCAAGTATTTGTTTGATTGGATACGTCTAACGATTTTGGATATAAACCAACTATTTGTTTGATTGGATACGTCTAACGATTTTGGATAAAAACCAAGTATTTGTTTGATTGGATACGTCTAACGATTTTGGATATAAACCAAGTATTTGTTTGATTGGATACGTCTAACGATTTTGGATAAAAACCAAGTATTTGTTTGATTGGATACGTCTAACGATTTTGGATATAAACCAAGTATTTGTTTGATTGGATACGTCTAACGATTTTGGATATAAACCAAGTATTTGTTTGATTGGATACGTCTAACGATTTTGGATATAAACCAAGTATTTGTTTGATTGGATACGTCTAACGATTTTGGATAAAAATACAATTCATTTAGGTGCCCTATTGTTTATCAATATAAAACTCCTTCTTAAGCAAGGAATGGGCCAAACATTTCAGGATATATTCTTTATCAGCAGCTATGTAACATAAAATTACTATAAAATACATGTATTTTACGTGCTCAAACAGCTTTTTAAAAACAATATCCAGGGAGGGCGCTGGATTTAAATTCAAATCTTAGTTACTGAAAAAATAATGCCCTATTTAATTTCTTACGGGTGACAAACACATTCAATGACTAATACACGGAATGTTCGATGATAATCAAATACAATTCACAATACTGACCCTTTTAGCCTTCCAAAGTCTTTAACTACTTACATGTAGGCCCCTATAAGCTAGTTCGTAGTTCCTTTCTGCACATGATCAAAAGATTCTACGCATGATCAGAAGAAGGTCATTTGTACTAAAGTGACATGGTGCTTTAAAATCTAATGAGATAAGCACCAACTTTGATGTCTTGATTATTCACTTATATTCTTTTGAATTTTAGTTTTCATTACATCCACAAAAAACAACAATGCTTCCACGAACGAATGGTATTTCACAGTTTGCAAAGTACATTGTGCAACATGCTAAGATATGCATTTAAAGTAGGAATGCAACAAATGCCTTCATTAAGTGTTCATTGGTGTGCTATTCTAGTCACCTGGTCTATTCAATCTCTTCATCCTGCTATGTAAGGCAAGCTTACGTAATATCTTGCTTTGAAATCTGCCTATCATGATGAAAGAAATCATTTGACCAAAATTGTCCATGAAGTAACTACGAACTGGTCTATTCTGGAGGCAAGTTTAACTTTAAATATTATGAGGGTGTCATGACATTTGCTCTGCTGTACGTTCTACAGAATGGTGAAAGTTTGAAAGAAATTGGTCAAGCAATAAGAAAGTTATAGCTGCTTTAAAATTGAGATCACTAATACTATGTAGATTTTAAATTGGCAACTGGGAAAGTAAATTATGACGAGGGCAAGGACAACTTTCCCTTAGGCCATGTACTTTATTATCAGAGATTTGTGGTTTTCTCCTAATTACCCATTCCCTGGGGCAGTAATCTAAATATAACCCATGTAGTATATTGTTTTATGTCCTCATGAAAGAAAAATATAATTTGAAACTAAACTTTTGGGAAAAAAGACATTTTAGCCATAATATGTATTGGAGTACATGGAAGAGTAGTCCTTGCCTTACATCACTATGACATCCCATATGCGGCCAATTTGAAATCTCCATGGGTATAGTGATTAGTGATTACCAATATTTACAACTTTTAATAATTCATATCTTTCTTTTTGTTTGTCCAATATTGTTCAAACTTTCACCTATCAACTTGCCTGATTTTTCTTTTCCTTATAAAAACAAGTTTTTATTTTGGTTGGATTCCCCTTTAATCGGAGTGACCACCTTCAACCCTGTGTTTGACACTATACCCTACCCTAAACCAAACATAAAACCCTATTGCAAACCTAACACTACAAATTAAGCCCGGAGTAAATGCTGTGTCACCATTATGAGAAGCCAATAACATCAAAATTTTGTTTACATTGTATGTTTTTATTGTGTTGCCTGTGCTCTTTCATGATTTTTAATGGTGAAGACACTCCAACTTATCTATCCTTCCCAACACTTGTTAGAGAATTATGCTACTATTGGCTATCCATAGTTAAACCACAACATTGAACCAGAGTTTAAATTCAACTCTACTTCAGAATAGGCCGTAGGCCTTGGTGGAAGCCCTCCCCCCCCCCGATAACTAGAAAGGGAGTATCAATTTGACCCTTTTCCGGAAAAGCCCCCCCCCCCCGTCTCGCGTTAAGTTACATGTATAAACCTTTTTGTTAATTGACTACCTATTAGCATTACAGACCAAAAACAAATACCCTGATGGACAAAAATTAGCACGAAAAGTTTTTGAAGACTTAAGACTTTATGGCTTTGTTTTGCATTTGGTCGCCTATACCAATATCAATTTTATCATCAAAGTACGGGATCTCCTTTAAGAAACTAAACAGAGAGCATAAATACTCCTCCTTATGTTTGTGCATGTGGCTCACATGACGTGACTTCTGGAACGACTTCGTGTAGATGTTATCGTGGCCCACCTTGGTCCGGAGATGTTGAACGCAGTTCTCTATCGCTGTGGCACAACCCACCGGGTCGGCGTACGAATAGAAGAACAACGAGGGCGCTTTGACTGGATTATTGTAGAAGAGTCGGGATGCTCTGGCGTAATGCTGGGTGGCCGGTCTGTACATCATGGCAAGGTAGCCATCGATGCTTTTCTCTACGCTCTTCTGAATCATCTTGTGCGAGAAGAGGGCGTTGGCGATGCCGAACGCGACCTTGTCCAAGTCGACGACACTGTCGTAGATCTGACCGATGATGCGGTCGGTCATTTCGCCCTTGGATTTCTCTGCGGCCATCATCTTCTGTAGGATCTCGGCGTAGAGGTATCCGCCTACGCTGAATGAGTGGACGAAGATGGGACGTTCACGGTTGTCCTCTAACTGGAGGAAATCTACAACTCGTTGCGCAACAACCTACGTACAAAACAAAAAGGATTGGCAATCAAATAATCAGCCAAATAAACAATAATGATGCCATTACAAGGGGTTCAAAGATCTACTTAGAGAAATAAATAAACTTACAATCAATATCATATTTCATTACTACACCACATGATTCATTTTTCAATTTTTAAGAATTTTTTTGTCATATCTTTAATTTCAGACATAAACTCACAAATTTTCAATGGGATGTAGTGCTGTAATCAGTATTAGAAAATTCTCTTTTGGTAAAAATATCTTACTGATATCGAAAACTCTGCACAAAATGACATTTTATTTAATTGGTGACATTCCGTTGACACAGAAAATCCATACGCATTGCATTGATTAGCGATGTCACAAATCTTGCGCTGGTCAAAATTTGTATCTGCCACTGTACCAACAACGCTTTAAAATCCAAGTTCATCAATCCTAATGAGTAAATATCATATTTTGAGAAATATATTTAGCATGAATATATCCTCATAATTCACGTTATTAGAATTAATTTAGGGTTGGAGGAGATTTTATTGACAATTTGGGGGCTTTATGGTCATCCTTCTAAGCAGTCAACAACTTTCGCCTATCCACCATTTTGGATTTGAGGATGCTGTTACATCTTTGAACGTACATGTAGAGGGCAGCAACACACAGCCTTGTTGCATGCTGCCTGGCCTTCAACATTGGTTGGTACATGTACATGTGACCAGTAAGTATTCCTATTTTGTTGAAATTCTGGAGTAACTTAAGTTGCTGCTCTGTGTATTTCAAGGAAAAATGTGCTTTTTCTGTGATTTTCTGTTTGAAAACCGACTTTCCATTTCAAAAGGCCGATTCTGTGAATTCCACCCATTTTCCGTGATTGCAGAAAACCACCGTCCCTACATATAAATATTAAAATGGGTATCATCGGCAACGAGAGAAAGGTTATCGATATCGCTAAGTGGTTAAACAATGCGTTTAAAGAGGTCGACTACAGCACATCCTGGGATAGCTTTGAGGCTGCTAAAAGGGATTAATTACTCTTCAAGGTTCAAGCACTAATGGCTTGCCATAGTTTTGCCTCTATGTTAGAAACAATGGAAATAGGTAAGGGATGACTAATAATATCTTACTAAAATTACTTATATAAACATGACCCGAAAAGGTCAGGTTTGTTTAGGTTCAGAACTCTGCCAGATAAGACATCGAAGGACTATGTTCATTAAAGTCCGCATTTATACGAAGTACACTCAAAGGCCCAAATTCACAAAGGTGGTTTTGAAAACCCATGGTTGAGTCCATGGTTTGTGCAGATTTCCTGTATAAATTACGCCTTTTTTTACCGTGTGTACTAAAAAATGTCCAAAACTGATGCACGTTTTTGTCACAGTGCGCAAAATTGACGCCTGTTGCCGTGGATATCCATGCTATTTTATTCATGAGTCCACTCTTCAAACAGTGGACTCATAAATAAAGTACCGTATCTACATGTAACCATGGTAACAGGCGTCAATTTGGCGCACTGTGACAAAAGTGCGCATCAGCATTGGACATTTTTTTACATGCACCTGATACACGCTTCATTAAGCGTAATTTACATGGGAAATCTGCATCAACCAGGGACTCAACCATGGGTTTTCAAAACCACCTTTGAGAATTTGGGCCAAAGGATCAGTAATGTGAACAATACTAGAATCACCTGAAACAATCGAATAATAATAAAAATATGTACAGCACATAAACTGCGCTGTAATTAAGGGCTTATGAAATGCTTGAAAACATATTTAGAAAGGGGAAAAAAGAATGTAAGGGAATTAGTTGAAAAGATGTTTACAATAAAGCATCAATATGATTATTGAATGCATTTTATATTATTTGAAAATAGCATTTTTCCAGGAGTTAGGTTTGAAATTTAAATCTATCACCCTCTATTGGTAATGTTTCTATTTTCATTCAAATGGCAGATTGATAACTTTATTGGATATTAGAAAGCTACTGATTATATCCTGAAATTTCCAGTCCATCCATTTCAGTGCTTTATATCACAAGACAAAACTTTGAAGATATCCTTTGATTGGGCACCCAATCGAATTAAAATCTGATGTAATTTATCCAATAAAACATGTTGTAGCATTAAAGCAGATAATAGCCCCATCTCCAGTCCTAAACTATTCATACATGTACCTGGCCAGTTTCCTGACCCATAATACTAGTTTACTCTCTAGTAATATAGACCCACTTGAATGATAACATGCTAATTAACTTCTAAATTAATTTAGACCTCAATAATTATGTTACCAAGTAGCAAAACAATTACTTTTCTTCTTAAAACATTTGTTTCTCTATACAAATACATTAAAGGTCAATTGATTCTCTGTAGTATTAGCAGATATCTGAAAACGTATATTTCAAGACTACATGTATGTATCTATCGGTATATCACACAGTCAATGAGAGACCACACACAGTTCACTACTCACCCCCCCCCCCCTTTAATAATGCCGCGATGGTTTTGGGGGTACAAGCATTGAAATATAATAATTAATAGTAACATTCAATAAATTGGGGTACATGTATTTTACAGACACGTTTGTGTAGGGACAGTGATTTTCCACGATCGCGGAAAACGGACGGAATTCACCGAATCGGCTGTTTGAAACAGAAAGTGGCTTTTCAAACGGAAAATCACGGAAAACATGTTTTTTCTCAAAATGCACAAAAAAGCAACAGAAATTAATCCCAAATCCTCAACAAAATACTAATATCAACTGAAAAAACAGGATCTCACTTTGCAACAACAATCATGACAATAAACACATCGTAACTACACTCGAGCCTCTCCATCACTCGATCGTATCCAAATTAGTTTACACTTACGTCCGCATAGAAGGCAGAATCCGGCCGTGTGTTGCTGCCCTCTGCGTTCGGTCATAATATAATGAACACGGTGATTCATCAAATCCAAAATGGCGGATATTCGGAAGTCGTCGACTGTTCAAAACGATGTCCGAAAAGTCCAAAATCAGCGATAAAATCCCATTTAACAATAAAATAATGCTAATAATATGAAAGGTGAGAATATATTAATGTTGATTATGTTTTCCTAATTTTTTTTAGCTCGAATCTCTTCGATTAAAATGGATTTTCAAGCGATGTTAGTACATTGGTAGATGCAAATTTTGAGCAGTGCTAGCATTTTTGACATCGCTACTTGTTGCGTATTGGTTTTCTATGTAAACGGAATTGTCAATTTTTCTTGTACACAAAGTCTATGGGGAAACGGAATTTCCGTTTCCAGACATGCTGAAACGGAATTTGAGATTTTCTGAAACGGAAAAGGCAATTTTTCGAAACGGAAAATCACTGTCCCTAAATTTATGTTCAAGGACAACTAAGGTCATCACAATCTCAGGAAGTAACCCTGGGTGTGACTGCAATTTATTTGATAATAACCAAAACAGGTTAAGAGTACTTTGTGCATAAAATTTGGATTATAATTTATTCAATTGGATAGAAGTCATTCCGATTTTCTCTTTTATGATCTTATTTTTGTAAATTTGGTCATGTACTGTATATAATCTATTTTTAATACTTACTACTGTGCGCACCAGAATCGGTGGACAAGCTTAGCCGGGGTAATATAGGAGCACCTAGCAAGGTGGATACGTGCGCTATAGACCTACAAATCCTATATCATTTTTATTATCATTATCATTAGTACAGACAATTAAATATACATCATGTACATGTGACAACAAAATGATAGTCCTGTCTGTAATAGTGTAGTAACTAGTAAAAACACTTTGAATACTTGTATTCATGTAAATGTAAATTATCAGGCTCATTTTTATCTGTGTCTTTTGTTATGTCTGTTTAGGGTTTGTTAGGTTTTGTAAACTGCTTAATTTATTTTATATGTATCATTTTGTTATTCATTTGAAATATGCTCTCTTTTCATTTGTTTGTATATTACTTGGTTTTAATTGTTTGTACCATTGGTGGCAGCATTTCATAAGACTTCAATGTTCTTCCAGGCTGTCTCCACATTCTATTTTATTGTATTTGTTTTTAATTTTGAATGAAATATATTGAAATTGAATTGAATTGAGTATCAATTTACACACTGATCTGCGGTACATGTTGATTACTACATGTAAATGTATGCAGAATGTACATATTCAGTCGATAGAAAATCACTCGACTCTTCCTTTTTTGGGGTATATCTCAAATCCAGAGGATTAGGTGTTCTTAACTCATAATGCATTGTTCACCATCTGAACAATTCTATACAATTGAAATGAATCGTAATCTGATTTGTTTGACAGAGTAATGAATAGAAATTAGTAGTAGCATTATATAGCCATATTATAGTATATACCATACATACGTGTATATACATGTAGGCAGTGATAGTAGCAATATAGGAGTATCACTATCAGTACTTGCAGTAAAGCCATAGTAGTATGTGGTAATAATAGTAGTAGAAGAAGTAGAAGTACAATAGTAGTAGCAGTAGTTGTAGAAGAGTAGTAGTAGTAGTAGTAGAAGTAGTAGTAGTAGTAAAAGTAGTGGTAAAAGTAGTAGTATAAGTAGTAGTAGTAGTAGTGGTAAAAGTAGTAGTAGTGGTAAAAGTAGTAGTAGTAGTAGTAGTAGTAATAGTAGTATTAGTAGTAGTAGCAGTAGTAGCAGTAGCAGTAGCAGTAGTAGTAGTAGTAGTAGTAGTCGTAGTAGTAGTAGTAGTAGTAGCACAGTAGTAGTAGTAGTAGTAGTTGTAGTGGTAAAAGTAGTAGTAGTATTAGTAGTAGTAGGAGTAGTAGTAGTAGTGGTAGTAGTAGTAGTGGTAAAAGTAGTAGTAGTAGTAGTAGTAGTATTAGTAGTAGTAGTAGTAGTAGTAGTAGTAGTAGTAGTAGTAGTAGTAGTAGTAGTAGTAGTAGTAGTGGTAGTAGCAGTAGTAGTAGTAGTAGTAGTAGTAGTAGTAGTAGTAGTAGTAGTAGTAGTAGTAGTAGTAGTAGTAGTAGTAGTAGTAGCAGAAGTCGTAGTAGTAGTAGTACTTAGTAATAGTAGTAGTAGCAGTAGTAGTAATAGTACATGTAGTAATAGTAATAGCAGTAGTAGCAGAAGAAGTAGCAATAGCAGTATCCTCAGTAGTAACCAGAGGAGTAGGTAGTAGTACGTGGTGTATAATCAATTCACATGAAGGTGATATACTCACCTGTGAGCCCGACTGGGGTAGTAATATCTGCATCGGTTTCATTTTTACCACCAAGACGTCACATCCTCTATCCAAGTAGATGCGAGAGAAGTTGTTTACATGTTTCTCCTTAGCAACCAACCAGCTGAGGAGGAGGACGAGGGGGCGGGACGTCTCGGCCGCTGCGCCGACGACAGGAACGGGTGACTTCTGGAGCATCATGTTGTCGTTGATGGCCAGGCCCGGAATTCTGGGGGCTTTGGAGGCAAGACCCCTGGCTGTAGAAGTACTGCCATAGTACGACTGCAAGATTGGAGATAAACATGAGGGAGGAAAAATCAATTTACGAATCTTGATCAATAGAAAACGAGTGTCGTTAAGGCGAGCACATAATACGCCCACCTGTAACACTGAAAATGGAATTATTGGTCAAGCAAGAAAAGTGGAAGGTGGAGACTTCACCTTTGACTGTCTGGCCTCAAACTCAATAGGCTTCCTGGGATCTATGCTAGTATCATACACACCAAATTATATGAGCCTATAGGTTAAGTTAAACTAAAGTCATCGCGTTTAAAAAGACTTCAGAAGGGTT
Source organism: Lytechinus variegatus (assembly GCF_018143015.1). Taxonomy (NCBI): domain Eukaryota; kingdom Metazoa; phylum Echinodermata; class Echinoidea; order Temnopleuroida; family Toxopneustidae; genus Lytechinus; species Lytechinus variegatus. Next base: position 19,837,033 of record NC_054748.1, on the reverse strand, counting down.
ACATGAAAACATGTCAGTTTGACCTTTGACCTTTCGACTTCGAAATCAAAAGGCTTCCTGGGATCCGTGCTGGTATCATACACACCAAATTATATGAGCTTAGGTTAAGTTAAACTGGAGTTATCATGTTTACAAGGATTGCAGAAGGGTAAGATGATAACATGTCACTGTGACCTTTAACCTTTTGACCTCACAACCAATAGGCTTCCTGAGATTCATGCTAGTATCATACACACCAAATTATACAAGCCTAGGTTAAGTTAAACTGAAGTTATCGCGTTTACAAAGAAAAGCTAACAGACGGACGGATAGACAGACGGACGCCGAGCGTAATACCATGATACGTGCCATCCATTCCTTGAGTCCCAGTTCCCAGGGGTCAGTTGATATTATATGACACCTACATGTAGATAGATCCTTGTGATTTGATTGGTTGTTTGATATTGTTCATTCAGCCCATTTTGCAATGTCATCAACCGTGCAATTTTGCATCCATTCATCATGCAATTTTGGATCCATACGATTTTGTCCATTGCACTCGCCCACCGAGACTGCAGATGCAGGCACCAGCAGTGCGCATGTTGTAATGACGTAACAATCAACAGAACCGAACTCGCACTGCATGAGCATGTTTTGCATCGAAATTTATAAATTTCATATAAAACAAATATATTTTTAGGTGTCATATAAACCAAATAATGTTTTTTCATTCACGCAATGGACAGAATACTTCTAATGTTTCAACTCGGCTATGCCTCGAAAATGGATCATTTCATCTTTCACCTTATGAAGTATTCTGTCCAATGCACTCATAAACATTCATTAAACAATGCCAACTTAGCTCCTTGTACGCAGAAAAATAGGAGGCTGAATGTCAATCATTCATATTTCATCCTTTTTTTTAATAGCCATCCATGCCAACCAGAATGATTAGCAGCTTGACTGACATAGCAACAAGTTGTATACATAATTCAAACTTTCTTAGATTATACACCTATTTACACACATAAGCGTTATTTGACTTGTTTGCATGCCTTTTTATTATTAGTTCTCCACAACCTGAAAGTTTGATGGAGGCATAAAAAGAAAACGCCTCTTTTTATATCCGCCAAGAGCAAGTTTTCCTTAAGTTATTTTTTGAAAATTTTATCGCAAAGCACAAGTTATTGTAGGACGGCAATACCCGTCATCATGGGTCGACTCAATAAAAAACAGGATTATTGTCAGCAGAAATACATGTAAGTGAAAATTGATAATCACTCTCTTGTACCACATGCATTGCATCAAAATCAATGAATTAGTTCGGAAAGATAAATTTACGCCTTTACACTTGGGACATCCCTACAGCATCCTCTAAGTTTCTTCGCTCCCATCGCAGTATGGATACGTGTGACCCTTAAGCTCCCCTGTCCATGCCTTGTTAGCCATTACTAAGCATATTATTTTCACCCTTTTTCATGATTAAGCCCATGGGGGTGGGGGGGTGGGGGCCAGTCAAATGTACATTATATTGCTGTACACATGCTTGACCAAATCATTTCTTAACGAGTTTTTCTCCGTGTGCAAAATAACTCCTACACAAGTTTTTGCGGGCTTCATGTACACATTTTGGCCCCTAATAAGTTGTCGCCAGAATATGACCCTTAAACAATTTTTGTCTATTTCCTATTAGTTAGCTTAAGTTAAATAGACAAAACTATATTCATGGGTAAATGGCCACAAAACCTCACAAAACACGATCTCACTTCCCTACAAAGTATGACAATCCACACATCGTGACTGCTCTTGACTCCATCACAATCGATCGTACACCGCGCGCGGGCCTTGCCCGCGTCTAGGCTGACGGCGGGGTTGGCCGTATCAAAAACATTCACATGCATAACAACACGGTCGTGTGTTGCTGCCCTCTACGTTTGAAGATGTAACAGCACGATATTCCGGTCTTGAAATCCAAAATGACGGATAGACTAAAGTCTGACTGGTCGAAACGATGTCCAAAACCCCCCCAAATTATCGATCAAATTTCATCCAAACAAAAAAATGGTGCTAATTATGTGAAAGGTAAGGATGTATTTATGTCAAATGTGTTTGTCAAAATATTTTGTGTACCCGCATAGATCCGATTAGAGCGGATTATACTGCGTTTTTGGTACAGTGGCAGATACAAATTTTGACCAGCGCGAGTGATGTATTGCTACTGAATGGTAAACGGAATTGCCAATTTTTCGTGAACACAAAGTCCATGGGGAAACAGAATTTCCGTTTTCTGACATGCTGAAACGGAATTTACGATTTTCTGAAACGGAAAAGGCAATTTTTTGAAAAGGGAAAAATCACTGTCCTTACCCCCCCCCCCCCCTCCGAAAAAGAAAAGGGTGATGATGTCAATGAGATAATTTTCTGAATAGCAGACTGTCTCCCATGAGAGAGATTATCTCCAGTATCAGAAACTTTTGTAAAGAATGGGTATCCAATATCAGAGACAGTCTCCAGTTTGGGAGACCAATTTTCTTTGTTTACATTTGCTTCAAAAGGATTAGCTTGGCAGCAAAAAAAAAATGTGATAAGCAGATTCCTCATGAAAAATTACCCCTTTTCACCATTTACTTTAAAAATCCACCGTCTACTTTTGTTTTGATAACGATTTTTGTTGTCATCCACACACCAGGGTGACCAGATTTTACAAAATGAAATACGGGACAATCGACAAAAACAGATCAACAAAGAGGGCTTGTGAAAAAATAGGAGAGAAAGAAAAGAAGATATAAAATGGATGAATTGAGAAAGAAAGAATTTTTTTTAAAAGTAAAAGAATAGTTAGAATAAAAGAAGGATGAAGGAAAAAAAGTAGAAAAAAAAATGGTTTCAGTCATTCTTTGAAATGAATTTAGAAAGAGAAATGAAGGGAAGCTAGATGCATAAATCTGTGAAAGACAAAATAAAAGAGAGAAAGAAAAAAAAAGAAAGTAAGAAAAAAGGAGGAGGAAAGGAAGGTAGGAAAGAAGGGATGGAGGGAAATAAAGAATAAGGGAAAAGAAATAGAAGGTTAAAAATGACATAAGGAATAAAAGAATGGTGGGAAAAGAGGGAGGATAGAATTTAAAAAAAAAGAAGAAAATAATGGAAGGAGAGAAAGAACGAAAAGAAAAGGAGAGGAATTAACTCTTTGCACGCTGAATTAATTTCAGAGGGATAATGACTACCGGTATTATCCCCATGTTATTTTCTTTACCGGTAATTCAAGATTTCCATATTGCACCATTGCTACTTATTATTTTATCCAAGAACTATTGCCTTTTATTAGCTTATGTAATTTGAAGGTAGGGAAGAAAACTAATAATTGCGATTGTTGAATTTAATTGTACAAATACGCAAGAGTACAACATCAGCATGCAAAGGGTTAAGGGAGACGGAAGCAATGGAAAGTTTAAGGAAAGAAAGAAGGAAATATAAAATGAAATAAGAGAAGAAAGAAAATTTAACACAGAAAGGATCTGGAAAGAAAGATAGATGGAACAAAAAGGAAAAGCAGGAAGGATAGAAGGATGAATAAAGGATAGAAAAGAAAGAAAGAGGAAAAAAAGAATCCAATCATCTAACAAATATCATGATATTTGGTGGATTTTTAATATATTTTTAAATTTTTAACAATCTAAAATATTTTAGAAATTAATAACAAATCCGGGATGATCCTGGGAAATACGGGACATCTGGTCACCCTGCCACACACAAAACAAATGGGCTTCTGACCTCAGTGAGACAAAATTTTGGGTGGTTGATGTTGTTTTTTTTGTTCTTTTGCAAAGCAAGTCTCCAATATGGAAGATTGTCTCCCATATTGGCCGTGCGCCTAGGTGTAGGGCCTACTAATTTACAAACAAAAGATTTTTGTAGGACTAACGTTAGGTTAGACAGGAATAACTGTCGTTTCTGGGGATTTATTCAACGATTTCTGACATTTTATTACAATCCCCATTCACCGACGGCAATGTGTCAGTACGAGCCTTCATGTGTAATCTGGTCGACAATTCGGCGGACGGGTTTTGTCCAGATTTGTTACTTCTTTCAGATTCTAAATGACATTATATTATCTTGGACGAAGGTCCACTATTTTTGTTAGACTCTAATCTTTCTATTGATACCATATACATTTTATAATATTTTGAAAATATACGTTACCGATGAGTTATTCCCCGGGTTATTCCTTATTTTTTGACTTTCTGGCGGAGAGGAAAATATGGCAGCCGTCAACGAGTTGTGCTTTTATTAAGGCTTTCCGATTAAATTTTCGATATATTGGCCAATCAATGCGACAAGTTCCGAACGCACGCACATCAATATGTCCAAGCGCAGCGCAAAGCAGCGGCACAAATCGCGATAGGTAGCGACTGGTAAATACGTCTGTAATGATGATGACGTCATCCAAGATGGCAACTTACGTTGACCAACGAAAGGATCGAAGATGACGATGTTTCGATCATCATTTCAAAAGAATTAGCGGTAACTGAGGTCTAAGGTACGATATTTCTGAATTTTAAACATTTTTTCGTAAATATGGATGTGATTTCTTTTTCATAATATGACATCTTATGTTAAAAAACGATCAGAAAATCGGGTTCCCGCTGTTAGATCTAACGTTACTGCTAAAATACGTTGTCTGTACGTACGGGCCTCCAAGCTTTTCAGTCTATGTATTGGTGAGTGAGCCAACGCAGTTCAGCGGAACAACCAAAATACAGAGACTGAAGCTTTTGGTCTAACGTTAGGTCTACTATAGCTATTAAGACTTTCTAAGAGTATAAGACCAAACGTGGCCTAGATAGACAAGTCTAGAAAAATGATCAAACTAGTTTGGAGAAATTTTTCTGCATTTTGCTGCACTAGGCCTACTACTGCTCAGAGAAGATAGTCTGGCCCGGGCCCCGCCCCCTCCAAAATATTTTGAAAATATACGTTACCGATGAGTTATTCCCCGGGTTATTCCTTATTTTTTGACTTTCTGGCGGAGAGGAAAATATGGCAGCCGTCAACGAGTTGTGCTTTTATTAAGGCTTTCCGATTAAATTTTCGATATATTGGCCAATCAATGCGACAAGTTCCGAACGCACGCACATCAATATGTCCAAGCGCAGCGCAAAGCAGCGGCACAAATCGCGATAGGTAGCGACTGGTAAAAACGTCTGTAATGATGATGACGTCATCCAAGATGGCAACTTACGTTGACCAACGAAAGGATCGAAGATGACGATGTTTCGATCATCATTTCAAAAGAATTAGCGGTAACTGAGGTCTAAGGTACGATATTTCTGAATTTTAAACATTTTTTCGTAAATATGGATGTGATTTCTTTTTCATAATATGACATCTTATGTTAAAAAACGATCAGAAAATCGGGTTCCCGCTGTTAGATCTAACGTTACTGCTAAAATACGTTGTCTGTACGTACGGGCCTCCAAGCTTTTCAGTCTATGTATTGGTGAGTGAGCCAACGCAGTTCAGCGGAACAACCAAAATACAGAGACTGAAGCTTTTGGTCTAACGTTAGGTCTACTATAGCTATTAAGACTTTCTAAGAGTATAAGACCAAACGTGGCCTAGATAGACAAGTCTAGAAAAATGATCAAACTAGTTTGGAGAAATTTTTCTGCATTTTGCTGCACTAGGCCTACTACTGCTCAGAGAAGATAGTCTGGCCCGGGCCCCGCCCCCTCCAAAATGTTTGCTAATTTTAGTCAGCCAAATTAAAGTCTAAAAAAAGTAGACAAAAAAAAGGGAAGAGACTCGGAGTAGACCCCCTTTGCACATCGCCCACAGCAAACTAAGGCTAACCCTACGCGGCGCAGCCTGAGGCTGGCGCTGGAGTGAAGAGAGGGCCGGGCGAATCCAGTTGCTGCCCTGGATAAAAAAAAATCACGGCTAGCGCTAGCGAGCGGCTCGGGCTTCAGATCAGAGGCCGGAGCTGTGGGGCGGTGAACGCTGGGCATGTGGGGAACTCGGAAGAGGGGGATTGTCTTCGCCGGTCGCCTTCAGTCTTAATATAGTTTACCTCTAATTCCAAGCTCCCAAAGCGTTGGAGACCTGTCCTGAATGAACGAAACATTTCGTGGAAGCAGAATAACTTGCAAAGGCTCCTTGGTTCGGGCAAGATGTAAGATTTCACTGAAACAGAGAATTTTTCACCACCGATCTGCTGCCTCAGCTCAGAGTAAGAGTAATTTCTCACATGCACTCACCTCCTCTCTTTGACCACGAACGTAGAGGGCGCGGCCGGCAGCATGCAAAACTCGGGTATCGACCAGAGGGGGAGATCTGTGATTGATTGATTGATTGATTAATTGATTGATTAATAACGAATTTATTTCATTCCCAAATTTCAACAAGGTTACAAAGTAAATAAAAATATAATACAACGATATGCAATGAAATAGAAACCATCTGACAAGCAAAGCTTGAACTTATTGAAGGTTTCCTTCAATAAATAAGACATATTATGCAAAATACAAAGTTCAATTACATATCCATAAAATCATATCTTTCTTGTAAATTCAAAATATCGGGCAAACAAATACACAAGTCATCATATCTTTCTTGTAGAAATTAAATGTAAATCCTTTTTAAATATATTTTTTACATCTGTGTATGACTGGCATGTTATAGTCCAATCATTAATAAGTTCAAGTTCGTCTTTAATATCTGTATTGGACATTGGCTTTGTTCACGACTTCAAGTCAATAAACATCAAAATGCCATATTAAACATAAAAAAAACATTAATAGTAATACATTTCCAGTGAAAGTAAATACGTGTTTACATAAAGACTAAAGCCATAAAGTCAGGAGTGTTAACATTGAATTCCAAAAAGTTACTGTACTGCCTCTGCCTTCAAAGAGGATTAAAATACATTTCATTACAGTTGTAAAAATTCCTTCCAATAATAATAGCATGAGCATGTTAAATCCTAAAAGCTATACTGTTTTAATTAAAGGTCAAGTCCACCTCAGAAAAATGTTGATTTGAATCAATAGAGAAAAATCAGACAAGCACAATGCTGAAAATTTCATCAAAATCGGATGTAAAATAAGAAAGTTATGACATTTCAAAGTTTCGCTTATTTCCAACAAAATAGTTATATGAACGAGCCAGTTACATCCAAATGAGAGAGTCGATGATGTCACTCACTCACTATTTCTTTTGTTTTTTATTGTTTGAATTATACAATATTTAAATTTTTACGAATTTGATAATTAGGACCTCCTTGCCTGAAGCACAAAATGTTATAATAATGGAATTCCACGTAGGAATGAAACTTCATTTCACATGACAATGACGAGAAAATAACAATATTTCATATTTCATATAATAAAATACAAAAGAATTAGTGAGTGAGTGATGTCATCAACTCTCCCATTTGGATGTAACTGGCTCGTTCATATAACTATTTTGTTGAAAATAAGCGAAACTTTAAAATGCCATAACTTTCTTATTTTACATCCGATTTTGATGAAATTTTCAGTGTTATGCTTGTTGAATTTTTCTCTTTTTATTCAAATCAAGTTTTTGTTGAGGTGGACTTGTCCAATTAGATGTGTTAAATCAATATTTTATTACAAGCAGTTTATAGCATTTCAAAAATTCATTTCAGATTCAAGCATGAAGTATTGACATAATTTCCTTTAAGTTGTGTTCATAAAGACTTGAATTAAATGTTTGTAATCAATCAAACAATTCAAAGATTTTCACTCTAATAATAAATGCATATTATTTAAAAAGTTAATGTATTGCCACCAAAAAGGGTTTTAGATATGTATGATCAATAGTTCATTAGTAAAAATTTAAAATTTCATTCAAGTAATCTGCATTTAATTAACATATCTATGACAAAAGTCACTGTACATTGCCTCCAAAAATGTATAAAATATATGTGTTCTAAGCATTTTTCAAAAAAAATTTCATTCCAATAATAACAGCATGAAATAAGAGCATTTTAAAGGTTTAAATCATGGAGCTATTCCAATCACAATTAACAGCTAGATCCCTGGGGGATATACCGGGACATCCCAACGTGGTGACTTGTTCCAGTCATTTGATTTTTTTTTATTTTAGCCGTGGTTGTAACTGATTTGTGATTAAACATCAAACCATGGAGCTACATGATTAAACCAATCACAAAAAGCGCCACATAATAATATTGATTGGTCCAGCTCAAAGATCCAGATCCAAAGTATCTGGATAATAATGTGAAGGACGTGACAAACCCGGATGACAAACTGCATGAGAAGTTTGTTTCCAATCTCGTTTTCAAGGGTCTCTCTTTTGCCATTTTGTGACCTTGGATTCCAAAATGTGAGGGGCTAGCACCCCTCGTGCATGGGGGGGGTCAAATATATTGCTGTTATTTTGCTTGACCCCCCAAGAAAAAAACCGCGTTTAAAGTGTGTTTTTTCTTCAGTTTTGGACGCTGGCCGCGCGTGAACTCGTTGAGAGTATTTCAAGGAAGGGTGGTTTTGAAAGATGGCCATTGGTCAATCGCGGGGTAAAACGTATTTAGGGTGTTCAATTTTTTTCTCACAGCTTATTTTAAAGACTAGGCAAACATGTAAATTTAGGGTATGTTTTTTTTCCCAAAGCTTTGTCCCCGGAGGTCATATTCTGACGACAACTTGTTTAGGGGCCAAATTGTGTTAAAAGCCTGCGAAAAACTTGTTTAGGGGTACTTTTGCACATTATCATAGAGAAAAACAAAAAACTTGTTTAGGGGGTGTTTGGAAATAATTTGGTCACGTACAGCAATACGTATTTTGACCCCCCCCCCCCGGTATATAGCATCTTTCAGTCCGGGCCTCTCTGCGATATAGCTTGTGTAAAAAAAAAAGTTGTTCGTAAGTATTTGCGCAATCCCTTTATAAAAATTTAATCAGTTTCTTTTGGAATCCAGTATAGACATTAAAATAGATATAGATACTTGAAGGCAGCTAGCATGTATCCATTGATGGATGGATGGATATAGATAGATAGATTGAGATAGATAGATACAGATGGACAGACAGATAGATAGATAGACTGACAGACAGATAGATAGACCGATAGATATACATTTAGATAAACATGCATATTTTGGGGGTAATTATTCTTACTAAATAGTTCTTAATAAATTCATTTAGTTCAAATCAAACACGTCATTATGTTACATTGTAAATCAACAAAAAATCAACAAACAGGGGCCGCAGCTACGGTTTAAAAGTGGGGGGGGGGAGGCCGGGCTGACCATGCAAAAATGACAATCCTATGGTCATTTTTACGTTTTTGTAAGCCCCCCCCCCGCTTCCGCGTCACCTGCAAAATACTATTAAGTCAGATAGAGTCATAGCATGTTTAGTGAAATGAACAAGGGAATCCTTTTATTTTCATGTGTATATATTTGTAGTGACTATATATAAATTCAGTTCAAGGAAAAGGCAAATTATAACAATAGTAAGCAATACCTGACTGACAAATTTACTTATAGGAGCCATCATAAAATTAAGCCAATTACCGTATGAAAAGGGCAAGTTTTAATAGTTAAACTCATATCCAGTTGCTCAATTGAATAATCGGACATGTAGATAGACTGATAGACAGAAACTTAGTTAGATGGATAGATAGATAAATAGAAAGGTGATAGATATATAGATAGAGATTTAATTAAAAAAATAAAATAACAATATCGGCAAGGCTGAATCGCAATATATTTACATGCAGGTTTTTTTAAATCGTTAAAGCATAATCACACATATATGCCTAATATATTAACTGAAATTGTCTGTCCTTTTATTGAATAAACTTAAGATATAAAATGAGTGTCAATCGATTTGCTATGGGTATGGTAATATACCTACATTCAATCATATATATCTAAAAGGCTTAACAGAAATCGTAAACAGTTTGATGAAATATATATTTATAAAATGACGAAACAATACCGGGGAAACAATAAAGGGCAAAAAAAGATAAGAAAGGCGATAGCATCATCATATTGATTTTCAATCAATAATTTTTCAATCAACCATGACCATCCGTCACTTAGCAATGTGTAACAGTAAAGTGTAAAGTTAAAAAAAGTTGAAGTGATCAATAAAATGCTTTTTCGATCAGAATTTACTCTCAAAATGAATAAATCAAACAAACCTTTTCTTATTTTTTTTCATGATTTTATATATTTTTATTATTACTATCATTATTATTGTTATAATAATGATAATAATCATTATTATTAATATCATAATTTTCTCTTGATATATCTTTCACATTTGACTTCGAAATTTCTGTTATTTTTATCTTTCACATTTGACTTCGAAATTTCTGTTATTTTTCACAACTTTGACTGTACTGCTAGTGAGTGCTAGCTCGTTGCGTTCTTGGTTCTGGCAAAGTGCTGAAAAAAAGAGGCTAGAGAAGTAGAATACGATATACCGGTACGATATACCGGTACGGTATACGTAATCACCGACGTTGGTCAGCAGCTGCCGGGGAATATTGTACCAGTGCAGTGCGGTGGAATAAACCTGTCCTAATTTTCTAATTCCTCAATTTTGGTAAGTTTTGCTCGAAAAATACATTAGGTTGGTTTCTATGAATTTATGGGTATGATGAATGTAATGTAGAATGCAATCCTAAATTTTGAGTGGAGTGATAACTGATATCGCAGTCTTTGCAGAAAACAATTTGTGTCTCCTCTTAAGTTGCGCGTGCGAATTCTATTGCACACAAACGAACTGGGATGTCATGTTTGCTTTGTAAGTTGTATATAAATTGCAGAGGAGCTAATTCGCCGGATGAAGCAACGTCGTTGTGCTAAGTGGATACTGTAAGAGTATTAACCTAGGCCACCCATGGGTTCATATCGTCTCGCGAGTGAAGGATTATCAGTCATACGCACGCGACACACCACTACACTTCGAAAATACAGTGGGCTTTTGCCCACATAAAATATTATGTTTAAATAAACATTCCACATCCTGCTATGACACTTACCGAATCATTTAGATCCTTCCGTGACTTCTTGAAGTTTCTTTCTAAAAATATGTATATTTTCTTGATCTTTAGTGAAGATTTTACGGAGATAGAAATCAGTCAGCGTTGATATCAATTTTCTCCTGAAGAGGGCGCGCGATTTATATTCATATCAAAGACACGACAAGGGAAACAATAGGCACCTACACTATTTTACACGCATATCGACGCAAGGCATTACGCAAAGTCCGTGAAGTGTCCAATCTTTTCATTGTATAGACTTTGGTACACCGTATACGTATTATTGACGTTCGTCAAAGCTTGTACTGCTGGTTTCTTTCCAGGCACGTATATTATTTTCATTTTTTTTTTATCAGTCATCTTTTTAAATTAATGCAAATGAGTGTTATCATCACCAATAATAATCATTAATTATGTTTTTTGAAGGCATTTCATTAATTGGTGCCCATAATTAGTAAATTAATCATGAGGATTGCGCATTCAAAGAATTTAGATACAGTTATAAAATTACCGAGGAGCTGAATCAAGGTTGTGAAATTATTAGCGCCACCAACGGGCTTCCTTGTATTTCCGTGGAAGAGACAAGCGAAGTCACTTTCGAGGCCGAGGTAAGCAAAATGTGCTTTTTTTTATCGGATTATTATTTTATTATTATTTTATATTCAACAAACTCTTGCTACTTACCGGCAAGAGCCCCGTTGCGTAGCGAGAAGGAGCTTCGGCAAATATTACTTCAGCAATGAAGCGATGTTTGCCGACTACTTCGAAATCCAGGGTCAAACACGGTCTATTGTACGAGGTTAGTACATACTAACCTCGTACAATGTGTGAGTGAACCTAGGCCTAGTCTCGATTGCTGCTGAAGAGTTAGACTTGTCAGATTATCGAGAATAAGCTGAGTGGTTCCATGCAAAAAAAAATTTGATTTCTTGGTATGAACCACTGTTGGGTTCGGCCGGGTCTGGACAATAAATCAGAAAACTTGTCTACACTACAGTAAATAATTGATAAATTCTGCAAAACTTTAAAGTTTAGGATGGGGGGGGGGGGACGTTCCTGTGTCTGGACACTTTATATTTTTAAAGCCTTCTTTTTGTCTTTGAATTACACTAAAAATATTAATTCAATAGTTATAATCATCTATTTTATTCTCTATAATGATATTTAACATTTTATACTAAAAATTGAAACTTTGCTTGCAATTTTTTTCCAAATCAAATGTCTTTCTAAAATTGATAGTCCGGACACACAACACCTGGGTATAGTACCCTTTCCCCTAGACAGTTGGCAGCCGTCTGTTTCGAGGAGTTTTTTTTTATTTCTCCTGGTACACAGACGGCTCGCTATAGTGCAGCCACCATTTAGACTGTGGGATGGACAAGGAAAATGTCTCTAGTTTTTCATTTCCGTGGGGCGGCAAATGCAACCACGGTTCTTGGACATGATAATATGTAAAATATTATGAGTGAATACATGAAACATGTTGCCATCGCTAAATTCTGCTCCTGACCTAAAAATTAAAATAATAATATGCGAAATCGTACCATTGATTCGACTGGAAATTCCGCCATTCACCCCATGTGTTAAGGACTTCCGCGAAAGCGCGCAAGCGTATACAATGCATATAACCTCGTTCGCGTTTATTTTTTATTCGTTGTAGAATCTACGATGGCGGATAAGATGTCGTCGTCTTCGTCGTGTTTTGACAGCGAAAATGACGATTTACCAATAGCAATATATGCTACATGCACGTCTTACCCAAGGAAAGAGGGCCAGTTAATTTCTTTCAAGTAAAGAGCTAGAACAAATTTAGCCTTTGCTGCATTCGTTGGTGTAGACTACCTGGGACTTCAGAATAAAAATAGCTATTCGTGCAGCAGAGAAGTTTGCGATTGACTTGCATGCAGCCCGGCCAGTATTTCAGCAAGATCCGAATGGATCAAAATAAATATAGATGTACAGCTTTACTTTCAATAGGGGGCACACCTGGAGTCGATTTTTTAAAAAGAAAATCACTTTTTCATGACAATCTAACTGTTCTTCTTTCTTTCCTTTTCCAGTTTTCACTTTTTAAGTTTTTTTCTTAGTTCCCTTTCCCCCTTCCTCTTTTTTCCCCTTTCTTTCTCCCCCTTTTCTTCTTTTCCCTTATTTTCTAATTTCCTGATGAACTCCGCCAGGGGGACAGCTTGCAAACTTCTCTGCTGCACGAATAGCTATTTTTATTCTGAAGTCCCAGGTAGTCTACACCAACGAATGCAGCAAAGGCTTAAATTTGTTCTAGCTCTTCACTTGAAAGAAATTTACTGGCCCTCTTTCCTTGGGTAAGACGTGCATGTAGCATATATTTGCTATTGGTAAATCGTCATTTTCGCTGTCAAAACACGACGAAGACGACGACATCCTATCCGCCATTGTATATTCTACAACGAATAAAAAATAAACGCGAACGAGGTTATATGCATTGTACACGTTTGCGCGCGTTTGCGGAAGTCCTTAACACACAGGGTGAATGGCGGAATTTCCAGTCGAATAAATGGTACGATTTTGCATATTATTATTTTAATTTTGAGGTCAGGAGCAGAATTTAGCGATGGCAACATGTTGCATGTATTCACTCATAATATTTTACATATTATCATGTCCAAGAACCGTGGTTGCATTTGCCGCCCCACGGAAAGTCACAATTTTAGCGACCATCCCACAGTCTAATTTGGGGACTTGCAATGCAAAATCCCCCCATCGGGGCTCTTCAATTTTTGTCTTTAATGAATAAAATTTTTGAAAATTAACGCGACCAAAATGCCAATTTATATTCCCTCTTGGCATTGATTGCCAAAAAACTGAGAAAAATGAAGTTAAAAGGAACAAAAATAGTGACTTACCTCGGCTGTCGCGCAAATTCACTTCCCCGTTTTATCCAATCTTAAGTACATAAACATGGCCATTGAGTCCCCTGTACAGATCGCGCTAGAACTTCGGTCTCTGTATTTGGTGAGTGAAGCCACTTGAGTTCAGCTGAACAACCGACAAAACAGAGACCAAAGCTTTTGGTCTACCTTTCCCCTAGACAGGAACAACCGTCATTTCTGGGGATTTATTCAACAATTTCTGACAATTTACTGTAATCCCCATTCACCGACAGTAAAGTGTCCGTGTGGGCTCGCATTTGTTATCACACCCGCACTTTTGTCAATCCACAGTCCAAAGTTTAGTGTTATTTTTCACATCGAATTTACACTCTAAGGATTTATAAACTACAAACTAAGTAAGAATGATTATTCATTATTAAAATACTTTAAACGATATAGATGAAATGCATGAAAAATTATACTTTACCGATGTTTAGTTGGGTAGGACACAGGAAAAATGATCAAAATGGCAGCCAAACTATGAAATATTTACAAATGAACAGAGAGGGCGTCACCATTTTACGAATGTGATATCGATATTGCATTCCACCAGCACACCTACAAGCCTACAAGGCAATATACGAAAACAATAATACGATACACTACACGAAGAGACAAACGATACTAGTTATAATCGCGATATATCGAGACATAAAGTTAACGATAATGAGGTCATTCAAGATGGCAACTTGCAAGAAAAACCGTCAGTTCAGGTGAAAATGTCTTAGATGACAGATTTCTCAATCATCCAGTGGATTTTTTTTCAATAACTCCGGTCCAAGGTATGCAATTACTTAAGTTATTTATATTTTCCTGATAATGGAAACCATGAAACTGTAAATTTCGCTCAAAAAACAGTTTTAAATCGCGATCTATAAAACGCTAGTTCACTGTACGTTGTCTGTAGCCACAGGCCCCCAAGCTCTTCAGTCTACGTATGGTGAGTGGAGCCAACGTAGTTCAACGGAACAACCAAAATACAGAGACTGAAGCTTTTGGTCTACCTTTCCCCCTGTTTTTTTTCTTGTGAGATCAATTCTTATCGTTCTTATGGACACTGCGCCTAACATTACTCTTCCGCGCATAGCATTTGTATTTGATATATAGATATTTGAATAATTTTTATGTTAATGCATGCAAGGTGGTCAGTTTCAAAAGACATGGTTAATATGTGATAGACATACTCATGTCTATGCATTCCTGTTTTTGTCTGGTTTGAATAAATTTAATTTTTAATTCATGTCAACCAAAAAGGGGTATCGTAGGTATGATGAATAATGAACCTGATGAAAATATTTAAAGTGCTAGACAAGTATGTTCTAGGAATTGTTTTGTAAAGCTTTTTTTCAGCCTTTAGCTTTTGTTTTTTGTCAACAAAGTTTGTCTGGATATTCCTTTATGAAGAAGACATTTTGTTATAAAGTTTTTTTCCACGGTAGTTTCCAAATGAAGCATGATGGGGCCAGGTGAATCAGTTAAAATCAGTATTCATGTATAATTAATGCGATGATGGCAATCATTTTCACGTTGTCCTCTATAAATTTCCTGTCATCTATAACATTCATAAAGTTGCCTACATTTAACATTTTAAAATAATTATTTTTTCAGATTTTTTGCATCTTCGGACCACTTCTTAGCAGGTGGATGACGAGAACAGACGAGCGTGATGGAGATGCTGAATAAATTGAAAAGTACGGTTGGTGGGTTTATCGGGAACCCAGTGATGAGAGAATATGAGGTCATTCGGCATGTCGGTAGCGGCGGTCCCGGGTGTTTGTGGAAGATCTATCTTGCTGTCAAAAGATCAACGAAACAGGTTTGTAGAGATGCAGATTCATTAGCCGTTTATGAAAGACTACTAGTTCACCCTATCAAAATGTTGATTTGATTTTAAAAAAGAGAAAAAAAATGAAGCATAGTGCTGAAAAATTCATCAAAATTGGATGTAAAATAATAAATTATGACATTTTGAATTGTTTTGCTCATCTCCATGGTAACAGGAAGCAGGTGTATTTGTATTCGAGAAGAAACTCCTGGAAAGATTTGCCAAAAAGGATAGAGAACCATTGTTAGAGATCTTACGTAAGGGTTCAACCCAGTTGACCAGGCTAAGACATCCGTGTGTGCTTACGGTTCAACATCCATTGGAAGAAACAAGGTTAGTTCTCTTGTTTACGTATTAATTGTTTCATTCATTCATTATATTGTTTGTTCATTCGTTATATCATCCATCCATCTGTCCGTCCATCCATCCATCCAGTCATCTAACCATCCAGTCATCCATCCATCATCCATCCAACCAACCATCCATCCATCCATCCATCCATCCATCCATCCATCCATCCATCCATCCATCCAGTCATCCATCCAGTCATCCATCCATTCATCCAGTCATCCATCCATTCATCCATCTTTCCACCCATCCATCTATCCATCCATCCATTTTTTTCTTTGATTTCATTTTTTGTTCATCCAAAAATCAGGGTAGCCTTTTTCACACATGGTTTCATCTTTCATGGAGTCCAATGGGGATGAAACATACCGGTAAATAAACTACAAAGTTCAAGGGGGAAGGGATTGATGTCAGCCTGCAGGGTGGTATTTTATAAAGCTTTATGAAGCTCTTTAAATTCTGCACAACTTTTTTCATGCATGACAGTAATGGAGCATTCTCTTGAGTGGAACACCCGCAGGCATTGATCGGTGACTTCACACATTTTCCTTTCAACGTTGATTATAGATCTCTTGCACAAGTAACATTACTATGATTACAGCATTTTCTGCAATTGATTTTCTCTTCTGCTCTTCCTTCACTTCACAGGGAAAGCCTGGCGTTTGCTACAGAGCCTGTCTTTGCCAGCCTAGCCAATATATTAGGTTGCCATGACAACATGCCGACGCCCATACCACCGGACATTGGAGAACACAAGTTGTTTGAAGTCGAGATCAAATATGGCCTTCTACAGGTGGGTTGTGTGCTCTCAATATAAAGTAATTTACTTGTGCTTGTAACCAAATTGTTATTGTTTACACTATTTTGAAATAACAGAATTTGAATGCAAGTTCAGAAAACATCCATTGATATAGGGAATGATTTGAAAAAAAAAGAAAATTCAAGATGTGACTGTAGTATTATATCATAGGAAACAAAGTTGAAATTAAAACTTATCTCTGAATATTTTGTATGTTTCCTGTTTCTGATTCAGTGTAGAACATGACTATTGTTTGCTCTTTTACAGTTAACAGATGCCTTGAAGTTTCTTCATAATGATGTTCATATGGTCCATGGTAATATTTCACCGGCGAGTATTATCTTGAATGGTAATGGAGCCTGGAAGCTAGCTGGATTTGACTTTGTTATTCCTTCCTTATCACCACCTGATCAACCAGTAAGTCACATGACTTTGTTTTCCCTTCCTCCTAACCACCTGATCAACCAGAAAGTCACCTGACTTTTTTTATCCTTTCCTTTTCACCACCTGATCAACCAGTAAGTCATGTGACTTATTTGTCCACCTCATCACCACCTGATTAACCAGACATTGTTGTCTCTTCCTCTTCACCACCTGATCAATCACTAAGTCACATGACTTTGTTATCCCTTCCTCATCACCACCTGATCAACCAGTAAGTCACATGACTTTGTTTTCCCTTCCTCATCACCACCTGATCAACCAGTAAGTCATATGATGAAGCTGATGATGATGGTGATGATGATGAAGCTGATGATGATGATGATGATGATGATGAAGCTGATGATGATGGTGATGAAGATGATGAAGCTGATGATGATGGTGATGATGATGATGATGAAGCTGATGATGATGATGGTGATGATGATGATGGTGATGATGATGAAGCTGATGATGATGATGATGGTGATGATGATGATGAAGCTGATGATGATGGTGATGGTGGTGATGAAGCTGATGATGATGATGATGAAGCTGATGATGATGGTGATGATGATGGTGATGATGATGATGAAGCTGATGATGATGATGATGATGGTGATGATGATGATGGTGATGATGATGAAGCTGATGATGATGATGATGGTGGTGATGAAGCTGATGATGATGATGGTGATGATGATGATGGTGGTGATGGTGATGGTGATGATGATGGTGATGATGATGGTGATGAAGCTGATGATGATGATGGTGATGATGGTGATGATGATGGTGATGGTGGTGATGAAGCTGATGATGATGATGATGATGGTGATGATGATGGTGATGGTGGTGATGATGATGGTGATGATGGTGGTGATGGTGATGAAGAGCATTTGTGATCTGTCAATCACATAAGTCTATCACAGTCACTGGAATAAATATTTCATTCATTTATTGTGTTTGTTAAAGTGGCATATAGTTTCCAAGTATGTGTACAGAATTTCCATTTATTTGAATGCATGATACGGGAGCACTCTTCATTAAATGCTTTGCTCACTGGGGTAAGTGCCATGGCCGATATCGAACCCAGGACTTTCAAATGTCTCCTCAAAGAGCTGGAAATAATATGAATATAACTGTGCCTAATCGCATAATTCTCATTCTCTCATAGGCTAGTTTCCCTTCACGTGAACTTATGAACAATATCTCAGCATTGCTTCAGCCAGACCTGAACTACTTGGCTCCGGAGTACCAGTTAACACAGAGCTGCGATACGTCCAGTGATATGTTCAGTCTTGGTATGTTAATGTACTCCGTGATCAACAACGGCAAACTCTTCCATGATTGCAACGAGAATCTTGCCACATTTAAACAGAAATCTGAACAGGTAGTAATATCTTTTTTTGAACTTGATAAAATTTGATAATTTCAAAAATTAATTTCATGGTCAAACCTGTCTCAACAACCACCTGTCTTTCGTGAAAACCTGACTATAAAGGTTACTTGTCTCCGGGGTCCACTTTTACTGTTTCCTCTATTTTATAGACAGCTTTGACCAGTAATGAACCAAAAGTTCTGAGGGGGCTGGATAATGCATATAGGACAAAATTTATTTTTAAAAAAAGTTGTGAGCAACCGAAGTGTGCGAGCAAAAATTTTGACATTTTTTCAAAAAAAATTCAATTGTTGATAGACTTTGACATAATATTCTGAAAATAATATATTTCACCCTTCTCTCTTTCCCTTTCTTTCCTTTCCTCTTTTTTTTTCTTGGAAAGTCCCCCATCTGTACGACACTGATTGTGACTGCACTTGACAAATTATAGTTAAAAGGTTCACTTCCATATTATTGTCACTTCCACATTATGTGGAGCTTTGCGGCCCAGTGGATTAGTCTCTGGACTTTGAAACAGAGGATCATGGGTTCAAATCCCAGCTATGGCGTAGTTTCCTTCAGCAAGAAATTTATCCACATTGTGCTGCACTCAACCCAGGTGAGGTAAATGGGTACCTGGCAGGAATTAATTCCTTAAAATGCCGAGTGCTGGAAAGGCTGCTTTAGCTACAGCCAGGATAATAATATCCAAGTCCTTTGGAAGTGCATAGAGACGGTATTTAAAATGTGTTATGCGCTATACAAGAACTGACCATTATTATTACCCGGCTAAGCTAGGCGTTCATAGCGCACACAGCTTTTTAACCCTATCTAGGCCGGGGTATTTTCGGAGTTCATATGGCCGGGGGGGGGGGCCTCCCAGGTCCCCCCATAAGATCTCGGCCTTCGACTGCGCCGTAAATTGGCACGCAGGTTGTCTGGGATATAATCTACAAAATTGTATAGTAATTTTTTTCATGTGAATTATTATTATGTAATTATGTTAATTTATGCGTAATTAGTATGCAAAATCATACTTTTTCCTCTAACTCCATAAATAAAGCTCCAAATATTCTAATTTTTAGCAAAGAAACTCTTTGTGATGTTCTTAGCAAATGTACATGAAAGAAATTGTGATATCAGATCAATTTCTTATGATTTATATTGTTTTTTGCAATTTCTTATGTATTTCTTTGTTTTTTAACCTTTTGTTTTTCATTGTTTTTTCAATGAAATTTGTTGGGGACTCTTCTACAATCATAAAAAGCATAAAATACATACATTTAGTACCAGCAAAACTAAAAATAATCATACATTTATGATTTTTGATTGAAAACACAATTTACATTTACTTTGTACATGAAATCA
This sequence comes from Lytechinus variegatus, assembly GCF_018143015.1. Classification (NCBI taxonomy): domain Eukaryota; kingdom Metazoa; phylum Echinodermata; class Echinoidea; order Temnopleuroida; family Toxopneustidae; genus Lytechinus; species Lytechinus variegatus. Next base: position 19,816,976 of record NC_054748.1, on the reverse strand, counting down.
CGTTTTTGAGCAATTTTTGGTCTGACATGCACTTACATAACGTTGCGCAACTTCAGAACCGCGTACCCGGGTGCCCAAAATTGGTCTCAAAAGTTGCGCAAGACTTGAAAGTAAAAAGTCAGCGAGCAGCGTGGTCAAAAAAATTTGCGCGGCGAAAATATCGCGCGACTCGTTGGGGGGGGCCTCCAAGGCCCCCCTGGCCTAGATAGGGTTAAGGAATCAATTCCTACCGGTACCCATTTACCTCACCTGGGTTGAGTGCAGCATATTGTGGATCAGTTTCTTGCTGAAGGAAATTATTCCATGGCTGGGATTTGAACCCTTGACCCTCTGTTTCAAAGTCCGAAGACTAATCCACTGGGCCACAACTCTCCAACGCTCCATATATTATGATATATTTTTACTCCATATATTATGATATATGGAGTAAAAAAAGTGGTTAATTACTGTGGATTTGACCTGCATAAAGCATATTGAATAGAAATACGATACATCAGTATCCTTCTTGTTTTGATTTTTCAGTTGCGAAGTCTGAATATATCTTTATTATCAAGCCTTCCTGATGGTTTGAAAGAGTATGTGAAGATGTTACTTAGTACCACACCAACCATCAGACCGGACGCTGATCAACTAGGAAAGGTAAGAGAAGGAAAGTGCGCCCCCACTAAAAATGAAACTGAGGATTATTGATCCTTTATCATATAAACTTAATCACAAATAAAATAGAAAAATGAACTATTATTGTGAAGCTTAGAATCTCTTTGGCATGGTATAACTCATGATCCCCATTAACACATGAGTGAGTAAAAGCAATCTGACGAAATAAGTCAATGAAAATTTGAGAAAAAAATTTGATAAATAAGAAATTTTTGAGCATTTGAGATCACATTTGTTGTGAAAATCCTCCCATTTGACATTGCGACCAAGATGTGTGATGTTTAATACACGTCTACACCCCTCCCTCCCCCGCCTCATTATTTCTTTTATCCTCACTTTTATCAAGTCATCCACATTCCATATTTTGGTGACTTTGGGGCCAAGACTCATTGTTTTAAAACTCATTGATTCAATCATTCTTTTGAATCCATCCTTAGTATCCATATTTTAGTGACATTGTTGTAATCATTCTGTTGGCATCCATACTCAGATTCCATGTGTTGATGACATCCATGTTTTGATGACAATGTGGCAATCATTCTATTTGAAGTCATTCTTAGATTCCTTATTTTGATTACATTGTTGCAATCATTCTATTAGAATCCATTCTTAGATTACTTATTTTGATTACATGTTTGCAATCATTCAATTAGAATCCATTCTTAACCCTAAATAGACTGGGCTATTTCGACGCCTAAGAAGACTGGGGGGGGGGCTGATTCAGCCCCCCCTTATGATCTCGGCCGTCGATCACGCGATCGCGACGAAAATTGGCACACGCGTTACCCATGGCATTATCTACAAAACAATAACATCAAATTCTGCAAAAATCTCGTGTTTGATTAATTATGCTAATTTATGCGTAAAATCATAAGTTTGCTGTAATTAATAAAATAATGCCCCTGAAATGCTAATTTTTGTTTCACATACTCTAGATAGGCATCTGATCAAATTTATTAAAAAAAAATTTCAACATCACATTTATTTTCTTATGTATTCTATTGTTTTCTAAATTTCTTATGTATTTCTTTGTTTTTCGACTTTTTGTTTTTTATTGTTTTTTCAATGGAAATTGTCAGGGACTTTATTTGGACCATAAAAAAGATAAAATTAATTGATTTTAAGCAGTAAAAGGAAAAATAATGATACATTTATGAATTTTGGTTAAAAACACTATTTCCATTGGATTTGTACACAAATTCACGTTTTTGAGTAATTTTGGGTGTGCATGCACTTACAAAATGTTGCGTAATTTCCGAACCGCGTACCCGGGGGTCACAATTTTGGTCTCAAAAGTTGCGCGAGACTTGAAAGTAAAAAGCCAGTGAGCGACACGGTCAAAAAAAATTGCGCGGCGGATTTATCGCGAAAAATGTCGAGGGGGGGGCTGAATCAGCCCCCCCCCCAGTCTTTTTAGGGTTAAATTACTTATTTTGATTACATTGTTGCAATCATTCTATTTAAAGTCATTCTTAGATAACTTATTTTGATTACATTGTTGCAATCATTCTATTAGAATCCATTCTTAGATTCCATATTTTGATTACATTGTTGCAATCATTCAATTAGAATCCATTCTTAGATTACTTATTTTGAATACATTGTTGAAATCATCCTATTAGAATCCATTCTTAGATTCCATATTTTGATTACATGTTTGCAATCATTCAATTAGAATCCATTCTTAAATTACTTATTTTGATTACATTGTTGCAATCATTCTATTTGAAGTCATTCTTAGATTACTTATTTGATTACATTGTTGCAATCATCCTATTATTAAAATCCATTCTTAGATTCCATATTTTGATTACATTGTTGCAATCATTCTATTAGAATCCATTCTTAGATTCCATATTTTGATTACATGTTTGCAATCATTCAATTAGAATCCATTCTTAGATTCCATGTTCTGATGACATTGTTGAAATCATTCTATTTGAAGTCATTCTTAGATTCCATATTTTGATTACAAGTTTGCAATCATTTTATTTGAATTAATTTTTAGATTCCATGTTCTGATGACATTGTTGAAATCATTCTATTTGAAGTCATTCTTAGATTCCATGTTTTGATTACAAGTTTGCAATCATTTTATTTGAATTAATTTTTAGTTCTGATGACATTGTTGAAATCATTCTATTTGAATTCATTCGTAGATTCCATATTTTGACGACGTTGGTGCCATGACTCTCCAGTACGTTGACTCATTGTTTCAACAAGAAAGCAAACAGAAAGCTCAATTCTTCAAAGGTCTTCCAAAAGTAATCTCAACTCTTCCCAAGGTAAGTCGGATTTAATGGATGGAAGGTTTTACAATAGACCGGTTCATGGTTACCTAATGGATAAATTTGTTCAAATAAGCTTTCATTTCTTTTAATAGGATAGGTGATTTTCAAAATAAGCCTGCTTTACATAGCAGGACGCAGAAATGGTATAGAGCAGGTTACTGGAATTTAGCACATCAATGAACACTCTATGAAGGTATTTGATGCATTTCCGCTTTGAATGCATTAGCCTGTTTCTGTACTTTGCCAACTATTTAATACCAGTTAGTAGTCGGTGCATTTTCGCTTAATGATGATTATTATTTTGATGATGATGATGATTGTGATGATGAGGTGGTGATGGTGGTGATTGTGATGATGATGATGATGGTGATGATGATGATGATGGTGATGATGTTGAGGATGCTGGTGATGGTGATTGTGATGATGATTGATGATGATGATGGTGATGATGATGATGTTGATGATGATGATGATGATGAGGTGGTGGTGATGATGTTGATGATGATGGTGATGATGATGATGGTGATGATGTTGATGATGATGGTGAGGATGATGATGATGATGATGTGGTGGTGATGATGTTGTTGATGATGATGATGTGGTGGTGATGTTGAGGATGATTATGATGGTGAGGATGTTGATGATTATGATGATGTGGTGGTGATGATGTTGATGATGATGATGTTGATGATGGTGATGTTGATGATGGTGATGTTGATGATGGTGATGTTGATGATGGTGATGATTGGTGATGATGATGATGATGATGATGGTGATGATGTGGTGATGTTGATGTTGATGTTGAGGATGATGTTGATGATGTTGATGATTATGATGAGGATGATGCAGAGCTGCCAAGTAGCAATGATTTTCAGTATTCAGTTTTTCAACTTTAAACATACTGAACTGTTCTTTTTCAGGTTGGCAGCTCTGATGATGATAAACATTATCATTAATTTTTATTATGTTTATGGTCATCAATATTTTCATTCCTAGAGGGTTGTTCAGCAGAGAATACTACCATGCTTGTGTAAGGAGTTCATGAATCCTGACATGGTGCCGTTTGTCTTACCCAATGTACTCCTCATCGCCGAACAATGCACCGATCAGGAGTATGTGAAGCTGGTCTTACCGAGCCTAAAGAATGTCTTCAAGATGCAAGAACCTGTTCAGGTAAGGAGTAGGATGGCAGGAAAACCCAGCCCATGATCTCGGCAAGGCTGCAGTTTTTTGTTTGCAATTATGAGTCTGATGCTGTTAGCAATACGTCTGATGCAGAGTACTATGAACCATGGCGGCGATGCTGTCATAGACTATAGACACTGGTCTTGGGCTAATTGTTTTCTTTTTATCGATGAGGATTTAGTGCAGGTTTTTCATTTTATACGATATGAAGGAGCTGCTTGCATATTACATCAAATATCAAAAACTTAGCAGTCGTAACTCTTATTCGTTGATGCATTTTCATCAAACTTTCACTAATGTACAGTTCTCAAACTTTTCTACTTAAAAATAAAAAAAAAATTTCTGTCAGGGTGAACTTCCCCTTTAAATGCCGCCCCAGATGTAAATAATCTGATTGGTCCATGTCTGCTAGAACTCGAATGCATACAGTTTTGAAACCTTCTCCTAATGTACCTCTTTGGATGTTTCTTTTTTAAGATTTTACTGATCTTTAATGGTCGCCCCCAGATGTAAATAATCCTTTCTTATACAGAGGCGGGTCCAGGATTTTCCAAGGGGGGGGTGGCACATATTCCCGAGAAAATTTGACAAGGAAAAAGAGCGGTCCTCGCTTTTGTATGAACGACATATTCCCATTAAAATATTTACTGTGACACTCAAGGGGGGGGGGCACATGTGTCATGTGTGTATGGAAGACATATTCTCATTAAAATATTGACTGTGACTTTCAAAAGGAGGGGGGGGGGGCACATGGGCTGGAAATGCTCCCTGGATCCACCATCCACCATTGGATTGATTTTAAAACTTAATTTTGTTCATTTGTTCCCTGTTCCCTTTATGTATCCCTTTTTATGTTCTTTTAAGATTTTACTGATCTTCATGCAACGGATGACCCTTCTACTCACCAAGACGCCCTCTGATGACATCAAGAATCATGTTCTACCCATGGTGTATAGAGCTTTAGAATCGTCTTCAGCTCAGATACAGGTTAGCAGGAACCTTTCTTACAAAGAGTTGTTAGTTGATCCGATCAGAGTCAGACACAACTATGGAAAGCTATATATATATATATATATCTTTAATGTTTATGTTCATTCAACATGTTTTCTAAATGTGATGTATGCACTTGCATGCACCATGGTCTATAGGGTTTTAGAATCGTCTTCAGCTCAGATACAGGTTATCACGGCCCTATCTTACAAAGATTTGTGATTGATCCTAGTAATCACAACTATGATAGGCCATGTAATGCCATTATTTAGAACGTATAAGTCCATTCAATATGTATTATTAATACAACGTATACTCTTGCACCATCCATTTTCTTTAGAAATGTTGAAACAACCCTTTTCCCCAAAGAAATAAAAATCATATTGATTGTTTTGAGAAAATCTGTTTTCATTTTATGTGCCAACATACATGTATTTCATGGAATTGGTTTATTACTCCAAGATGGCAATTTGCTTTTATATCTTATATTGACTGTTTATCTATTGACTTTATATCTTATATTGACTGTTTATCTATTGACTTTATATCTTATATTGACTGTTTATCTATTGACTTTATATCTTATATTGACTGTTTATCTATTGACTTTATATCTAAAATTGACTGTTTCTTTCTTTCTGTAGGAACTATGTTTAAATATTCTACCTACATTTGCTGGGATGATAGAGTATAACTCCATCAAACATTCCATAGTCCCACGAATGAAGAAACTTTGCTTGGAGACATCTCTACTGGCGGTGAGTATTAAAGCTAAAGGAATATTATATCACCAAACCATGATTTTTATCAGAAAGTCTTTAAAATTCAGGTTGATTGTCACCATGTCATGTTAGATCTAGATCTTGTTTGTTTTTGTAAATCTATTTGTGTGAAACCACATTTGCCACTCTCCACCCAGGAGGCTGTTGCAGAAAATTGTAAGTTAAGAGCGACCTTAAGAATGACTGGTGAACATTTCTTACGTGCTTAAATAATCGCCAAAATAAACATGTACTGTAGGTTTTTCATATAGTTACTACAAGCAACTTTACGAATGACCGGTTATCCCTGAATAAACCTGCGGTACACGTTTATTCCTAAATGGGTAAGATATGATGTATACCTTAATGAACTGATTTGGTCTAATCTTTGCTGTTGATTTAGGTTCGTGTGGGATGTCTGGTTAGCCTGGGAAAGATGCTAGAGCACATGGATAAATGGTTTGTCCTTGATGACATCATTCCACTCCTTCTACAGATTCCATCAAGAGAGCCGGCTGTTCTTATGGGAATCTTGGGTAAGTTTTTTAGGATGCTAGTGAGTCTTGGTTAGAGCACATGGATAAATGGTTTGTCCTAGATGACATCATTCCACTCCTTCTATAGATACCTTCAACGGAGACAGCAGTTCTTATGGGAATCTTAGATAAGTTTGTTAGGATACTAGTGAGTCGTGGCCAAAACACATAGATAAATGGTTTGTCCTTGATGATATCCTTATATCACCAAGAGAGCCAGCTGTTCTGATGGAAATCTTAGGTAAGTTTGTTAGGATACCAGTGAGTCTTGGTTGAAGCACATGGATAAATGGTTTGTCCTTGATGATATCCTTCTACAGATACCATCAAGAGTGCCAGCAGTTCTTACGGGAATCTTAGATCAATGGTTTGTCCTTGATGGTGTCATTCCTCTTCTATTTATTTCATGAAGTGATTGAGTAATGCATTGATGTTTGGAATAATATGAGATATATAATTATGAAGCAATGCAGTTTTGCAGATGGAAATTAAGTTATGCGTTTACTAATATCACTGCTATACATTACTTAAGGCTACCGCACACCTTAACACCTGGAACAAATCGCATTTTGCTCATTTTCTGAAAAAGTGAATGGAACATATCATTTTATTTCAGGTTAAAATTAATTGAAAGAATACTAATATAACCATTTAGATTGCAAGCTTTTATTTTGGAGTAAAGGCAAAAGCGAATTTGTTTCAAATCCTAGCTATGACGTCATTAGGACTAGATGTTAAATTCGCTTTTATTCTAAGAAGGATGATAGCACTGTCACAGATTTGAACATAAGTATTTGTATGATGATTTAGAACATTACACAGTAAGATATTCCAAGTCTCAATATTAGCGTCAAATTCTACTACATTTTATTCTGAAATCGGGCCGCAGACCAATCGTAAGGTGTGCGGTTGCCTTTGATTACCATGGTAATGTATTATTCAAATAACAGACTTGCCAAATGACCGAAGACATGCTTTCTTTTTGTTTCAGGTATCATCAAAGTGGCTATGACCCATAAGAAGCTGGGAATCAGCAAGGATGTCGCTGCCACTAAGTTACTTCCATTCCTCTTCCCGCTCTCCATTGATAATAACCTCAATCTAAATCAGGTAAGATATTCAACATCATCATCATCATTTGACCTGCCAATCCCAAACCAACAATAAGTCGCCTAAAATGAATTATGAGATTTTTTAATGAGATTTTTATTGAGCTTTTAGCACATCCTTGCTTTGAAATGGTAATTGGTCAAAATTGAGTAACACTAGTGCATACGTGTCAGTGATAAGGAGATTGGTACCATTTCTTTTGTTTGTGTATCACAGTTTAATGCATACATGTCAGTGATAAGGAGATTGGTACCATTTCTTTCATCTATATATCAGTTTAATGCATACATGTCAGTGATAAGGAGATTGGTACCATTTCTTTCATCTATATATCAGTTTAATGCATACATGTCAGTAATAAGGAGATTGGTACCATTTCTTTCATCTATGTATCAGTTTAATGCATACATGTCGGTGATAAGGAGATCGGTACCATTTCTTTCATCTATATATCAGTTTAATGCATACATGTCAGTGATAAGGAGATTGGTACCATTTCTTTCATCTATATATCAGTTTAATGCATACATGTCGGTGATAAGGAGATCGGTACCATTTCTTTCATGTATATATCAGTTTAATGCATACATGTCGGTGATAAGGAGATCGGTACCATTTCTTTCATCTATATATCAGTTTAATGCATACATGTCAGTGATAAGGAGATTGGTACCATTTCTTTCATCTATCTATCACAGTTTAACGCATACATGTCAGTGATAAGAGACCTCATCAAATTGGTTGAGAAGGAACAAAGAGTCAAACTGGAACAACTCAATGCTTTACAAGAAGAACAAAAGTATGTTAAAATTCTTTTAACACATGACTCCTTTACCATGCCTTTGTATTATAAATATTTCCATTCCTCCCCTCTCTCTTTCCATCTCATCTTTTAAAGTTAAAACATAAATGGCCCGAATTCACAAAGGTGGTTTTGAAAACCCACGGTTGAATCCATGGTTTATGCAGATTTCCTGTATAAATTACGCTTAATATAGCGTGTATCGAGCGCGTGTATAAAATATCTCCAATGCTGATGCGCGCTTTTGTCACAGTGCGCAAAATTGTCGCCTGTTACCATGGTAAGATATGCTATTTTATGCATGATTCCACTGTTTGAAGAGTGGACTCATGAATAAAATAGCATGGATAAACACGGCAACAGGCATCGATTTTGCACACTGTGACAAAACTGCACATCAGCAGTGGAATTTTTTAATAAACGTAGTAAATAAGGGTAATTTCTACAGAAAATCTACATAAACCACGGAGCTTTTACGCCCTTGCAATACAACTATTATTGAACTCATATTCGCTGACAGAATTTAAATGTGATTTTATTGAGACTTCAATCTTTCTGCAATTCCCCAGATATTTAGTGATTCAGTGATTTGCAAGCCTTCTCTATCAATGTTTATTGAAAAAAAATGGTAAATTAAATAAGGATCGACAACACTTAAATATTCTGTATTAGAGTGTTTTAATTGATGGATATTTTTCAAAGGAAGTACAATGAAATTATTGGCCGATTAGCAGGTACATGAAGAAGCATTTAAGGCAGTTTTAGATTTAATGTAAAGACTTGTTCAAATGATACATTTCTCTAATTGTACACCCCTAGGACATCAGTGGAATTTGCCCAGAAGCTACAAACCAGTCAAGGAGATGGAGATGTTCCATTGTCATCGAGAGGGGAGAGCAATACTTCTGGAGGGACAGGAGTGAGTAGAAAAAAATATCATTAACTGTATTACATTGTTATGATAAACGCTTCTAAGTGACTGGATTTTTTTTTCTCTTGCATGCCAGTTAAAACTGAAAAGATATAAGATATCATATTGCTTGGTTGGCTTCTGTTTTTAACAGGAAAATTGATAAACATGATTTAAAGTCTGTTTGAAAGGTTATTGCTTTAGGAAAGAAATCTGATGTATTTCGTTGTGAAATATTTAATCTTACTTGACAACTGGATGACAACATGCAAATGAGACAGTCGATGTCTTCACTCACTATTTCTTTTGTTTTTTATTGTTTGAATTATAGAATATTTCAATTTTTACAGATTTTACAATAAGGATCAACTTAACACCACCAGAAAATATTTAAACAATGATAATTCCACATGTTCAGGGAGGAATAAGGACAGGACAACGAGGGGAAAATTTGAATATTTCATATTTCATGTAATGAAATCCAAAAGAAATAGTGAGTGGATGATGTCACCAGTACCCTCATTTGCATACCAACCACGATGTACATATAACTCTCTAGTAAAATTAACTGAAACATTAAAAATGTCATAACATTCTTAATTTATATTCAATTTTGATCAAATTTTGAGCGTTTTGCTAGTTTGATTTTTCTCTATTTATTCATGTCAACATTTTACTGGGGTGGACTTGACCTTTAAAAGCTAATCACATTTACATGTATTCGTAATTTAATAAAATGTCAAACCTTAATTTCCTAGATTGACCAGATGTTTGGTTTGGACAGTCACAGTAATGGAAAGAGCAGCCCCGTGATCGAGAAACACTCCCCATCCAGCTCTATCAGCCAAGCAAACAGCTCCTCCAGCAAGAGACCGGAACCTGCTCCTGTACGTCCGTCCCAGGTCTCCCTGAGCCTGGAGGAGAAACAGCGTCTTCAGAAGGAGCAGGAGTTCCAACAAAGATTGAAGAATCAGAAGGCAATTCAGCCTGAAGATGCTGTGAAGCAACCGTCAAGTTCTACTGCCAAGGATCTGACGGGGTCACTAATGGATTCTAGGAGTAAAGGTCAAGGCCAAGCTGCGGGAGTGGACAGTGTGGGTATGGGCACCAGGACAGGTGGAAGTGGCAATACTGGTTTTCTCTCAAGCGGGATTAGCAGCATGAACAGTTCACCTTACTCACCATCAAGTACTATGTCTGCAGGGAGTGTCGTTGGGACAGGGGGAATGGGCCTTTCAAATTCTTCCTTGCTCTCGCAGCCGGTCGGTAACGTGCCACAGAGGGTTCCTCAAATGGGCCAACCGTCTCAAGTGAAAAAGAACATTGACATGTCAGCGTTTGATTCTCTCCTAGCTCCCTCCCAGTCGCAGAAGTCCAACAGGACGCTCAATCAAATGTCTTCGGCGAATTCCCCACACCCCGCTAACCCTCCAATGGGGCAGAACTCTTTCCAGAGACCTCAAGTTGGCATGGCCCAGGCGGCATTTGGTCAGGGGTCGCAGGGAGGCATGGGTCAGGGGTCATTCGGAAATATGAATTATCAAGGACAGGGTGCCTTTGGACAGCAAGGCATGATGGGAAGTTACGGCGGAGGCTCTGCGGGCACAGGTCAAAGGTCGTTGCCGAGGTCAAACGTGCAGCAACAAGGAACGGGAATGGCTGCAGGATTTGATCCATTTGCCAGCATCGGTGCAACGAGTCAACAGAAGCAGAAGGCTATTGGTGGGGACAACCTACTGGATTTTCTAGGATAGGTCAAGCATAACTTATACATTATTATCAGTTTATATATCATCATTATGGTATATTACTAGTCCACGCAATTTAACCATAAATAGACTGGGCTATTTCGACGCCTAAGAAGACTGGGGGGGGGCTGATTCAGCCCCCCCTATGATCTCGGCCGTCGATCGCGCGATCGTGACGAAAATTGGCACACGCGTTACCCATGGCATTATCTACAAAACTATAACATCAAATTCTGCAAAAAATCTCATGTCTCATTAATTATGCTAATTTATGCGTAAAATCATAAGTTTGCTCTAATTAATAAAATAATGCCCCTGAAATGCTAATTTTTGTTTCACATACTCTAGATAGGCATCTGATCAAATTGATTATAAAAAAATTTCAAAATCACATTTATTTTCTTATGTATTCTATTGTTTTCTAAATTTCTTATGTATTTCTTTGTTTTTCGACTTTTTGTTTTTTATTGTTTTTTCAATGGAAATTGTTGGGGACTTTATTTTGACCATAAAAAAGATAAAATCAATTGATTTTAAGCAGTAAAAGGAAAAATAATGATGCATTTGTGAATATTGGCTAAGAACACTATTTGCATTGGATTTGTACACAAATTCACGTTTTTTAGTAATGTTGGGTCTGCATGCACTTACGAAATGTTGCGTAATTTTGGAACCGCCTACCCGGGGGTCACAATTTTGGTCTCAAAAGTTGCGCGAGACTTGAAAGTAAAAAGTCAGCGAGCGACGCGGTCAAAAAATTTCGCGCGGCGGATTTATCGCGAAAAATGTCGAGGGGGGGCTGAATCAGCCCCCCCCAGTCTTTTTAGGGTTAAGGGCAACGGTAGAAAAGGCCCTATCACCTATTTGTTTAGCAGTACGAGGTACAAGAGTATTACTAGTGGCCGAACATGTGTTGTATTTGGATGTGTTTCCAAAGAGGTCAGCTAAATAAGTTTGGGCTTGATTGTTAACACATTAACACTGTATGATATAAAGGCTTAGTCCTGCTGCACTTACAGATGCAGAGAGGATGTAAAACGGAAAAGAATCTTGCCATATGTTGGAAAATGTTATGTATCCATTGTGTACCACTCGCAGGCTTTCGGTCTTACGGGCGGGTTATATTTGAACTAACACAGTGCATGTTGTGATAGTATCAAGTATTGATATTGATACTATTTGCATGCATGTTTCATACGCTCTATATCCATCGGGCATCCGTCCACTTTGATTTCATTGTTCCCCCATTTTGTCTAATGTCTGGAGCAGATAAAAACGGATGGAGCCATCCCAAATTTTTGCTTGTCCGACATATCTGTTACGAATACGTTTTGTGTCTGTCGGCCAGTGGGACCAGCTCTTTATGAAAGTGACTTGGTGCAGTGGAATTACCTCTCATCCAACAATGAAAAGGTCATAGGTTCATTATTCACTTTCTTTAAAACTTGGAACTCCTTTGCTAACGACTTCCCCAACACTTTCCTCATTGTCTAAATGTATAAAAACTTACCTATTCTAATTTTTCTGTACGGTTTCCATATACCGGTAATGTTCATAATTTTGTAGTTATTAATACTCCTTATTTCTGTTATTCTTTCTTTTAATAATGCGCTTTGTATCTGATGAAAAGGCAGTGAAGTTTATTATTATTATACAGTGCAATTGGATGCCTACTGCCAAAGTGTTGCTGTGCTGTTCAATGACACTTTACAATCGAATGCATTTAGATTTTATCTTGGGCTACTTTTTCCCCCTTTTTTAAGTGCATTTTGTATTGTTAAACCTGTCTTAGAGACTATTTTTGGGACCAACCCAAACTTTTTATTGAAAACTTTTAAAAGTGCATTTATAGTGGGAAAGTTATTGAAATCATATATGATCTCAGAGTGATCTTGGAATTCTTCTATAGTACGGTATTTATGTTGCAATATATATACATGTTTGTATCTATTTATTTATATATTGTGTAATAAAAAAAATCACTGATTATTAGTTTCTATTTTATGTACCGGTATGTAATTCCACAAAACAAAAGCTTTTTTTGTTAAACTGTACTAAGCATTGATAAATATTAACTACGGTATGTAATTACACAAAACAAAAGCTTTTTTGTTAAACTGTACTAAGCATTGATAAATATTAACTACGGTATGTAATTCCACAAAACAAAAGCTTTTTTTGTTAAAATGTACTGAGCAATGATAAATATTAACTACGGTATGTAATTACACAAAACAAAAGCTTTTTTGTTAAACTGTACTAAGCATTGATAAATATTAACTACGGTATGTAATTCCACAAAACAAAAGCTTTTTTTTGTTAAAATGTACTGAGCATTGATAAATATTAACTACGGTATGTAATTACACAAAACAAAAGCTTTTTTGTTAAAATGTACTGAGCATTGATAAATATTAACTACGGTATGTAATTCCACAAAACAAAAGCTTTTTTTTGTTAAACTGTACTGAGCAATGATAAATATTAACTATAAATACCATCTTACATTTAGACTATGATTAAGATTCTCTTGTAAAGTAAAAGTAAGATATATACATGTATTCATTATTTATTGACCTTTCTGCCGACTAAATATTTGTAATATATAATTTTTTTCGAGTTGTGAACAAAAAAAATACAAAAGAGGAGCATCAAAGACAAGGATGAAGAACATATTTTATTTATTTATTAGTTTATTTGTAGTTTTATTTATACAGGGTAGCATTGTCAGTTTCAGAACTGCTTACCACAACAGCCCTGTCCACACAACATTTGTTATAATTAATGTAATTAAAGGAGAATGAAACCATTGGAACAAGATAGCTTGTGTGAAAACAGAAAAATCAAAGAAAGAGATCAACGAAAGTTTGAGAAAAATCAGACAAATAGTGAGAAAGTTATGAGCATTTGAATATTGCGATCACTTAATGCAATGGCGATAGCAAATTGGCAATGCGACAAAGATGTGTGATGTCACTTGTGAACAACTCTCCCCATTACTTTAGTATATATTTCACTTGAGTTGCCTCTTTTATCACATCTATCCATAAATCATGTGTTCTTTCTACATGAGGGCATGTAATACATATTTTTTAAAGAATACATCATGGATAAAGAGTTTGTATCATCATAAGAAAAAGCAAAAAGAGACATTTTGAGGGTATTTTATAGTCCACCAAAGGGAAAGTTGTTCATCAGTGACATCACACATCCTTGTCGCATTGCCAATGTGAGGATCTCCATAGCATTAGTGATTGCAATATTCAAATGCTCATAACTTTCTCACTATTTGTCCGATTTTTCTTAAACTTTCTTTATTCTTATTCTTTGATTTTTAAGTTGGTAATATTTACATAATCAATAGTACTACTGTTTTAATTATTATTTATAGATACACATATTGAATACTAGTAACCCAAAAGAATCTGAAAAAAACAAAACATATCTTTTAAAATCCAAGCAATAAATCATTTTGTTTTAGAAAAAAAAGGAAACCCCAAAAGTGTAACAAACACACATACAAATATTAAAAACAAATGATTTTTTTTCCAAAAAACCCCAAAATATAATATAAAGTTCTTTCTGACCCAAAAATAAAAATATGACTGGTTGATAATGTATAGAAAACCTTTCTGTTATTCTTGAAATTATATGTGTATATTGAAGCGTATTTGTTGAGGTTTAGCATTATTAACCCTCAAAATGAAAAGTATTTATTATTTCTATGTAGAAAAAAGGGAATTTAATGGATGACATTCCAAAATGAAACAATGAAATACATTTAAAGGGGTGGCCCAGGCTAAAAGTATTTATAGCTCAATAAATAGAGTAGAACTCACTGAGCAAAGTGCCAAAAATTTCGTCAAAATCGAACAACAAATAGCAAAGTTATTGAATTTTAAAGTTTAGTAATATTTTGTAAAAACAGTCTCATGAATATTCATGAGATGGGCTGATGATGTCACGTCTCCACTTGTTCTTTTGTATTTTATTATATGAAATAAGGTTTATTCAAATTTTTCTCCAAGAACTAGAAAAATTGGATTGGCAATTGATTAAGTGCATTAGATATCTATTGCTCCAACTTATTTCATTACAAGGGAGACATATTATTTACACAAGTATGAAATAATGAAAAAATTGTGATTTTATTTAATAACATAAGTAAACGGAAAGTTGAGATGTGACATCATCAGCTCGCCTATTGAATATTCATGACGACTGTTTTCACAAAATATTGCTAAAATTTAAACTTCAATAACTTTTTATTATTTGTTATCCGATTTTGATGAAATTTTGGGTGTTTTGCTCAGTGAAGTCTACTCTGTGTATTAAGATATAAATATTTTCAGCCTGGACCACCCCTTTAATAGAATATATCGGTGACTCTGTCGAAGTCACATGTTTCACAGACAAATCTGGGCTCCGTAACACAAAGGTTTGCAATCAATCGCTAAATACCAATGACCAATCAAGATCATTGTGGCATGTGCACTTTGTTTATAATACTGACCAGGAACCAATAACAGCGGTTCTTTCATATTTGCAATTCATCGCAAACCTTTGTGTTACAGAGCCCTGGTCACCTTTCAAGAAATTGAACTTAGAGGTATACAATACATCACATGGTTTGGATACTTATATAGAGTCTGCAGAAGGCTAGTCTGTGAGCAGAGACTCAAATTTTCAACTTTAAACAATTAAACCATGTCTAGAGTGTAGACTAACACCAAACTCTGTTAATTAAGTAGAGGCAGCTACAGTACATAGTGAATCTAGTCTTACTACTTCAGACTCTGACTTTAATATGCACTGAGTGTGTGAATTGCAAAAACTAAAGGTCTGTGCATGCAGACTAGCAAAAGCCTTTTAATTTTCTTGATTTCAGGTTTATAATTTTTTTTTCACAAATAGTGAAATTATTGATTTTATATAATTTGCGGGATGCTGCAATCTAATAAAATTAGTTTAATCCAGATCTTGATGTGTCTATTTGATGATTTCTGATTTGATATTATTTTACTTTGATTTGAATTTTTCCAGTGCATGTGTTATGTGCTAAGGAATATCATTCACTGTGATAAAAGACAAAGTTCACCCTGACAAGAAGTTTATTGTAAAAATAGTAGAAAAAATATAAGATATCGATGAATGTTTGAGGAATATCTTTCAAAGATTAAAAACTTTAGACTCTCTAATTTACTCCATTGGCTCTTTTTTAGATAAGTAGTTTTCAGCAGCTTCTTTTGCGATTAAAAACTTTATTAGAATTTTAATTGTTTTTATTCTGAGCAGCTTCCCAATATATCATGTCATGAAAATTCAGTAAAATGTCTTTTGAAATCATGAAAGAAAATGCGTTCTTATTATACCTTCTGTAAATCAACAAACAAGTTATTCCACTCCCTCTCCTTGAAAAAAAAGGAAAGGATAAAATAAGTCACCATGACCCATTGAAACAATATTATGCAATTTATATTACATAACATATGGGGCAGCTGCTTGTATGTGACGTCACAATTCAAAAACTTCAAATTCTAATATCTTTCTTAATCTTTGAAGGATTTTCCTCCAACCCGACATCAATATCTTCAATCATTTTTTTTCTGGTATTTTGACACCAAACTTTTCTTCAGGGTGAACTTCCCCTTTATTATAAGTTTTACAGATGGGAATATTGGAGAAGCAGCGTGGTTAAATTATGTTTTATCTTTGGCAAAGGGTCACTTACATTGACGAGTGGATACCATGCGCGACCAAAAAAAAAAACACGTAAAAAGGATGTCTTTTTCACGATAGGGCACGTTACGTACGTAACGTGATAAGTGTGTCAAAACACCAAAATAATGAAAAAAGGGTATCTATTTCACAAGGAAAATTACGTGTTTAGGGTCGACTTTGCGGGGATGATGAAACAAAATTAAAATGTATTATAAAGGATGTCCTTTTTGCCCCAACACTTCGTGTTTAGAGTCCGATTTGCGCGAGGTGTAGAAGCTGTACTTGTTTAGGGGTTCATTTCAGGGAATATTTGCCAAGAGTATCGTTTTGTTCCCAATACTTGTTAAGGGTAGGGTTTCACACGCCAATACTTGTTAAGGGGTGCATTTTCAGAATATAGAAATTACGTGTTTAGGGTGCTTTTCGAGACCCCATTGCCGAGCATTGTATCCACTCGTGAATGGATGTGGCAACCCCCGGGGTATTTAATCTTTGGTAAAGGGTCACCATTGTGGAAAAAAATAGATAATAGAATGCAGCTCTTAGATATATCGTAATAGATGTTGCATATTGTTATTATCATCATTGAACGTTTTAATCTTAAAGGACAAGTCTACCCCAACAAAAAGTTGATTTGAATAAAAAGAGAAAAATCCAACAAGATTAACACTGAAAATTTCATCAAAATCGGATGTAAAATAAGAAAGATGACATTTCAAAGTTTCGCTTAATTTCACAAAACAGTTTACCACTTACTATTTCCTTTCTATTTTATTATGTCAAATCTGAAATATTCTAATTTTCTCCTCATTGTCAAGTGAAACAATGATTAATTCCTCCATGATCATGTGAAATTAGCATTATTTAATACTATATGATTCAGTCAAGTTGGTTATTATTTTCGAATCCATAAAAAATGAAATATTGAATAATTCAAACAATAAAAAACAAAAGAAATAGTGAGTGATGGACATCATCGACTGACCCACCTAGTTGTGCATATCACTGTTTTGTGAAAAATAAGCGAAACTTTAAAATGTCATATACTTTCTTATTTTACATCCGATTTTGATTAAATTTTCAGCGTTATGCTAGTTTGATTTTTCTCTATTCATTCAAATCAGTGGATTTGACCTCTAAATATGTTTAGCAGCCGTTTGATCCGTTTTTCAATTAGCGATTTTCTGTGAAAATTTAAATATTCAAAGCAAACATATCTAGTGCCCTTTATCATGTTATTTTTGTTTGCCTTTCGAAGAACTCTTGAACATTCATCTTACAAATTTAAGGATGGGATAAGGGGATAGGGATAAGAAAAAGCTAAAAAAGTTTATATCCTGTAATTTACACCCCGCGCCAAAGCTTTGGAATGGGTTTTATGATTTATACGAATAATTGAGTCATTTATCAAGTTCCTTAAAACTTTTTGTTTTAGGCAACTGCCTTCATTTAATATGTAATTCTGATTTTTTTTGCATGAATTAGTTAAACTGAAATTGTGAGCTTTTTTTTGGACCATGTGGGGGGGGAAAGCATCTTCGAGTATTATTATCATTCATCATCATCATCATTATTATTATTATTATTATTATTATCATTATTATTATTATTATTATCATTATTTATTTTTGTAATTATTATTATTAATGCGGATGTTTTCTCTTTGTTTTGTTTTTGTCGTATTTAGTTACAGTTTTCCCTCAAAAGTCCAGAAAACTTTATTTTGATATTGGGAATGTATATCTTGATGTTTGGAAATCAGACTGAAAACAATTCGATATAATCAATTACAGTTTGGGGCATGATCACATTTAATACATGCAGTTCAGTCAGTATGAAAACTTTCGTACAAAATGTAAAAAAAAAAATTACTTGTAAGAATAGGCATCCAATCATTACTGTAGTAGCTTCAATGATTATGCATCATTAGCCATTCATATTATTTTTTAGTGGTAGGCACTTATGATTGAAAAATGTACATTATTAAAGAAATGGCCCGGGCTGGAAATGTTTATATCTTGATACATAGAGTAGAATTCACTGAGATAAATGCCGAAATTTCATCAAAATCGGATTACAAATAATAAAGTTATTGAAGTTTAAAGTTTTGCAATATTTTGTGAAAACAGTCGTCATGAATATTTATTAGGTGGGCTGATGATGTCACATCCCCACTTTCTGTTTCCTTTTGTTATTACATAAAATCATCATAATTTTTCATTATTTCATACTTTTGTGAATAATATGTCCCTTTTTAATGAAATAAGTTGCAGCAATAAATATCTAATGCACTAAATCAGTTGTCAATCCAATTTTTCTAGTTCGTGGAGGAAAAAATTGAATAGTCCTAATTTCATATAATAAAATAAAAAAGAACAAATACTGCGGAATCCAAAACATCATATTAACGTTGTTTGTCCTTGTACGTTTTTGATGAGATTTCCAGTATGTTCTTTGTTTAATTTTCCCTTATTATTTTGTTCGAATTCTGGAGTATCACCCACTTTGAAATATGTTGTAGTCATCAGTTGATCAGGGGCGGATCCAAGGGGAAGGGGCCCAGGCCCCTACTTTGGGCAACCTACAGAAAAGGTTATAGAGAGAAATGCTTAAAAACAGAAAGAAAAGTAAAAAGGAGGTTACAAAGGCCTAGAAGTGGCACCCCATTCTGTTGGTTCACATTAACGCAAATTACGCTACCGGACACGTATTAGCTGATATAAAAACACAACTTACTCATTACTAAAAACGTGTTTTTTTTTAGAATTAGTGACATTATATATGACATGTCTATAATGGATTTATTACATTGGAATATTTTATTGGTTGACAGCATGCATGAATGTCAAGAAGAGGACTTGGTAAGTCACGCTTTCTCTACCATATTTACATTGTATAATGCTTACCACAATGCGTAGGTCCTAGGATTTTCCACAGGGAGGGGGGGGGGGGGATCGTCCGCCAACAAAATTGACAAGAAAAAAAAGGTCTTCAACCACAAATAAAATGATTTCGTAACCAAAAAAATTGACAAGCAAAAAATGAATAAATAAAAAAGGTCCTCAACAGGAAATAAAGGGCATTTCGCACCGGAATAAAATTGACGAGCAAAAAAAAAATGGTCAGCTGTTGTGACTCGTCAGGGGCGGGGGGGGGGGGCTGACTAGCAAATCCAGGAAAAAAAAGAAAATACCATCTCAAGTGTTATCAATTTGGTGCAGAAGATCTTAAGTACATGTATGATTTAAAATACCATTTCTATTAGTCCAACATTATAATTTTTTTCTTCTTCTCAGAACCTTTCTTATTTAATCTACTGTACATGGAGGGGCTTTTGGATTTTTCGACATGGGGTTTAAGACTGGATACACTCTAAAAAATAAAGTGCTAATTCAGCTCTTTAAGAGCGTGTATAGTGACTGCACTTCGGAGTGCTGATTTTTCTCGTTCAAATTTGAACTAGACAAATTAGCACTACGAAGTGCAGTCACTATACACGCTCTTTAAGAGCTGAATTAGCACTTTATTTTTTAGAGTGTATATACCTCTGTCATTTTTACACCAAGCCCCCTTTTCCTTCCTACCATTTATTTCATTATTTTTTTCTTTCTCTTTCTTTTTTTTCGTTCTTTCCATTTTTCTCTCTAAACAAGTCAATAATATACTTCAAACATTTCGATTATTTTCAATCAGGTAAAAAGAAAACACGTGAATCAACCGTTACGCTGAATTGAAGTACATGAATGCACATTTGAAACTAACCCATGGAACTCCCGCCCGCTACGCTGGCTGGAGTTCCCTGGGTTAATTTGAAACGTATCAAAGGTTACTGGGAATTCCCAATCACTAAAAATAGTTTGATATTGAACTAGAATTCGTAAACAACTGTAAATTTGCACACGATTCACTACGCACCACCATTATGAATTGATGTAGCCAAAATATGTAATACTGCTGCTATTAGACCCCGTATAATATTATTGCTTCGATCAAACTGAGAAACATATCTTTTATAATGGACATAAGTAGTTTGATGTAAGTATATTGAATAATTCATGTATTTTCCAAAGATATTCTGTTTATTTTACACATTCAAATCCATATGTATCAGAAACGTGTCGAATTTGAAATCAAACTCTGATTGATATGGCTTGTAGTTGTATAATGACTGTATCTTCGCTATTATCGAATTGTCATTTTTCTTTAATAATAACGCAATTATTACCAGTGAGATATTGTAACATCACTATCTTTTGAACAGACAGGATCGAAACAATTAGATTAAATTATATATATAAATATCGTTGTTTTAGGGGTGATCAGAGTATCAGACTTATATTCCAACCCGGAAGTAATGTAAAAAATGAAAAGGTAAATTGCCTATTCATCTAATGCCAATTCTTCCACTAACCACATGGTCTACCTTAATTTAGTCTAATGCCAGTCGGTCCATCAACATCAATTTTTGTAACTGAAGAAAACTTAATATGCCTTTTTAGGATGGAATTTGTTAATCTTTAATAATAGGTGAATCAAATGATTTTATTCCTCTGTTATTCCATTCTTGACTTTACTAGGAGATGAGGGATACAGAGAAGAGACAAAGTGACTGTTTTTTACTACATTTTTATCAAGTATCAGGGGCGAATCCAGCTTTTTATAAAGGGGGGGGGGGGTTGGGTGGTATGCGAGCTGAGCGAGGGATGGGGGGGGGGGAGGGTGTGGGAGGGGGTGTCCCCCTCCCACAGTAGGGAAAATTTGTGAAAATATGTGTGTGAAAATGGCATTTTCTTGCATCTAAAACACCATTATATTTGGTATAGAGGTCGTTGCCAAATTAACCCCCGTGAAAAATTGTAAAATTAAGTTGCATTTTCCTGCAATGTAATGCCAGTTAACAACACAGATACAAAGACATTTGTTCGCCCAACCCCCCCCCCCTCCCCCAAAAAGAAATAATAATAATAATAAATGAAATAAATACATAGAATAGAATAAAATAAAATTACAATTTCAAAAAAAGAAAAGATTTTAAAAAAAGGTCCCCGGATTTTTTTTTCATCCCCCCCCCCCTCCCTCTAGATCATCTTCTGAGTATTATCCGTATTGATAAGCTGTACTTCTTCTAATGTAAACTAATAATGTGTATGCTGCCTGTTTTTCTTATTTGTTTATTCTGTTATATTTTAAATTACTCGTATTAATTATATGTGATTTGTTATACAAAATTATGAAAACCCAATAAAAACTTAAGAAAAAAAACATTTCGTCTAAAAACCATTTGGTCCAATCATCACTTCGTCTAATCACCAGTTCGTCTATTACCATTTCGTCTCATAACCAGTTGGTCTAAATAAATATCCATTTCATTTTAATTTATTTTGTCCAATTAACACTAAGTCCAGTTAGACTAGATTTCAGACTTAATTGCTATTAGCCCAACTGGTTATTATATAAACTGGTGAGTGAAAGAAATTGCAATTAGACTATGTGGATAGTGGATTAGCTTATGTTAGACTAAATGATAGTAAAGGAGTTTGGTAATTGGACGAAATGGCATTAGACTAATTGGGCAATTCCACGATAACACCGTGACATTTTGGAACACCTATTTACTCATTAAATGTGGAATACCAACAAACTATTTATCTTTTGAAAAAAATTGGATTATGTAACTATGACTCTAATCACAAGTAACCTACAACAACAACAAAAATCTAATTAATGAATTATGCATAATTAATTACAACTGTAACACCGTGACTCAAAATGGACATGCATTTTCTCGTACTTGATTCATTTAATAAACTCTGTGAAGTTACTGAACATTTTAAAAAGAGATTATGTTGTTGAGATACAGTAGAGACTTGACAGTAATAACCAAGTAGTTTATAGAAAAATAATCAATAAACATGACAATGATGATACATATTATAAACAAATGCACTGTAACACCGTGACTGTAACACCGTGACTTCTGAACTGCATGTACAAAACGTATGTAGAATTTTCACATCATTCTTCCTTAACCTATAGTAGTCTAAAAGGTATCATTGAGCAATCTTTTATCAATAAAATTTATGTAATACATCAGAGTACATGTAATTAATGAGGATGAAAAATCTAGTTAAAAATTTCACTAACAAAAACAACAAAAAATAAAACTATATACACTGTAACACTGTGACGGTTCTTGTAGGCCCCCATGTTTCATTCATAAGATACGGGAAAAGTTTTACTCAAAAAAAGTTATGAACTCTCTCTAATGCAGAAAAACTTTAATGTAAATATGCAGATTAATTGAAATACAATTTTACAAGAAGACAAAGAAAAAAAAAACTTAATAGAAACACTCAGCAAACTGATATATACTTTTAATTGCAACTTTATGGTAATTATGCATGTACATGTACGTATACAAATATAAGTTGAGCCCTAACAATTACAGGAAGAAAAATTAACACACAGCATCTACAGACTTGCATGTAGATATTCGCTCAATTTCCAAGATGTTATAGAAATTTGTAAGATTTCTTGAAGTCCTTTTTACTTTGCTTCCTGGATTGGCATTGCAAAGTGGTACCGCTCTGTTATCCATAACAGGTGCTGGCAACTTTCTCACTATTTGTTTTTCTTCAACCCAACCATACTTGTCAGTGACATCCTTTGCAACAAAAAGAGTAACCCTTTCATCACTCTTATGATAGTGTATGACATGAAATTCACCGTCTTGGATATCAATCAATTGTGCCACATATTTGAGCGATTTCTGCCGAGCACCTTCATACTGCACCAAGATGCAGTCTCCGATCTTGATTGCATCCTCAGATGGTGGTGCATCAGTCATTCTTGTCGTTGATGTATCCAAACCCCGGGGGGGGGGGGGGGCGGCCACTTCCATTTACGAGTGGATACCATGCGCGACCATGGGGTCTCGAAAAGCACCCTAAACACGTAATTTCCATATTCTGAAAATGCACCCCTTAACAAGTATTGGCGTATGAAACCCTACCCTTAACAAGTATAGGAAACAAATCGATACTCTTGGCAAATATTCCTGAAATGAACCCCTAAACAAGTACAGGAATGTTTTATTGTTACGGGTCCTTCGGTTGTCGGCTTTACCTTATTTGGTTAAGTACGACCCCACCTTTTATACCTCACGCAAAAGGGACTCTAAACACGAAGTGTTGGGGCAAAAAGGACATCCTTTATAAAACATGTTAATTTTGTTTTATCATCCCCGCAAATTCGACCCTTAACACGTAATTTTCCTAGCGAAATAGATACCCTTTTTTCATAATTTTTGTGTTTTTTACACCCTTATCACGTTACGTACTTAACGTGCCCTATCGTGAAAAGGACATCCTTTTTACGTGTTTTTTTGGTCGCGCATGGTATCCACTCGTCAATGTAAGTGCCCCCCCCCCCCGAATCCAAACCTGCAATAAAAGCATGGGTTTCATCTTCTTGTGGTTTTCTCCATGGTCTCTTTGTAAATACCTTTCCTGGAAACAGCCAAGCCTCCATCCCAACTGACAGAAATCAGCTGGTCACTTCAACAAACATCATTTGGCAGGAACCTACTATGCTTTCTGTGCAATAGCAATGTAGGTCACGGTGTTATAGTCACGGTGTTACAGTTATTGTAACACCGTGACATGATTTAAGTAACTTTTAATTAATTAACAAACTGACTAATTAACTTGTAAGTACTTGTATATGATAGTTATATGTGAGAATGATTTGGGCACTAAAAGATTTTTATATTGTTTGTGTAGTTTTCATAAAATTTAAAAAACATCATCAGTTTTTACTGTAACACCGTGACATTATTTATCATGAGAGTTTAAATGTTCGCTGAAGCATAACGCAAAGAAAATTTTGAACTTTGGTGAACCTGTTATGAAATTCAGCCCTAAAACTCAGAAAAACACATTTAGATTTTTATGAATCTTTCAATGGAACACTTGCTACACATATTTAATTTTAATGCATTTTTCACACATTTAAACAAAAATTAATTATGCTAATTTAATTTGCATATTTGGCATCTTAAGGACCAAATTTTTCGTTATTATGGACAGAATTGAAAAATTCAGTCTTTTAGCTTTAATATGATACCAAACTTGTTCAGGTTTGACCATTTCTAAAATTTGATGGTCATGTCCACTTTATCATGGAATTGCCCAATTGCAAATAAACTTATAAAAATCATACTCTTTTTAAAGCAATATGATTCCTAATACTCTTCTTTTCACTCCTTTCCTTTCACCATCCCAATTTATTCCCATCGTACCACGCTCCTCTTTCCTTCCCCCTTTCTCCTCTCCCCCTCATTTTATCATTCCCAATTTCCCCTTGCTCCTCCCTTTCCTTTCCCTATTCCAAAACCCAACGCGATCCTTTTATTACTCAGTGATGTAAGTCAAATGGCAGATTCTACGGTCCTTACGTGTTTATTTTTCTTCATCTTGTTTTGTAATAATTATTTTTCAGTCTTCTATAAACCCAACTATGGCTGAAGCATTAAAGACTGTCATCTCCCAGAGTACAGAGTGTCCAGTGTGTCTTTCTACCTTCACCGATCCCAAGATCCTGTCTTGTTCTCACACTTTCTGCAAGACTTGCCTGGACAACCTCTTAGAGTGTCACGGTAACTGCCAGATCCGATGCCCTGTCTGCAGAGCTGTGACCCAGGTCCCAAACGAAGATGTCGGCAAACTACAGGTAAATCTTGCTTTGAAAAGTCTAATAGAGGATATGGAGGGCCATCCTCAGATTTGCACAAATTGTAAATCAGATGACAAGTCCCATGCTGCTGTCTACTGCCAAGACTGTGGCAAGTATCTCTGTACCACTTGTCTTAATAAGCACTCTCAATGGGAAGGCTTTGTCGATCATGAAGTCATTGCCATGAGTGAGATCTCATCAGGGAAGGTGTCTGTACGTAGATACCGGAAATGCAGGAAACATCCAAAAGAAGACGAGTGTTGCTTCTGTTCCACCTGCAGGAGATTCACATGCTTCAGGTGTGTTGTTATGGAACATACGGGGGAAGGACACAAGGTCATCGAGGGAACAGCTTACGAGGACAAACACACGAAGGGTATCGAAGAACTTAAATCAAAGGTGGACAAGAAACAATCATGCTTTCAGAAGTACATTGATTTTATAGATGAACAGACTAAAAGTTTTGACAGTGCCAAGAAACAGTGTACAAGTGACATTAATAAAGCATATGATGATGCAGTCCGGCAGTTGACAGTAAAGAGGGAAAGTCTAGTAAGAGAAGTCAAGGAAACGACCGAAGGAGTAAAGAAAGAACTGGAAAGTATGAAGACCACGGCCCAGAAGCACATCAATCGGTTGGCGACCATGGCTGAAATGGTAACTAACAAAATAAAGATTCCATTAGATATGGATACTTTGGCTGCACACGACACTCTGTGTGAAGAGTTACGAGAGGTCTTTGATCAAAAGGATCCTGACTACGAGCAGCCGAAGAAATCGGGCATAAAGGGGAAAAGTGTCAAGTTCAAGAGAAATGTTGGAGTGGATAAGCTAGGCCTTGGGAAGATTGTTAATGTAGTTGAAAGAAACGTCGCCTTACCCACTAATAAAACATTTAATGAAAAGGACGTTTCTTTGCCTACTTATAATATTGATAATGTAAAGAAAGTTGCTTTGCCACTTGGCATGCATGCCGTGGTTAGTACACCAGACGGTAGAATGGCAGTAGGATGTCATACAGGTGGCATGAAAATCTTCTCCACTGATGGTCAGCTTCAGGAGACAGTTCTGAAGGATGTTAAAATATTGGGGGTAGGGTTTCTTTCTGATGGTCGATGTGTTGTGATTAATACTTCAAACAACATCACACTGTACACACCAGAGTACACACAATTGAATGTAATGTTTAAGACTCTAAGTCGAGATGAAGGTGGGGATCCTGATCTCACTGTTGATGCTGATGATCTGATCTATGTGAGCTACTGGAATGCCAAGAAGATCCAGGTATTTTCAACAGCAGGTGGGCAAGCAGTCAGGGAGATACCATGCAACGGGTATGAACCTCGGCAAATCACTAGTTACCATGGTTCTCTGATCATTTCATCAAATGATACTATCAGATTGATAGACAAACAGGGTGCTGTACAACATGAATTAAAGAAACCTGATAGTCGCGTTTACGCTGCTGTATCTCAATGGAATACAATCCTGATAGCCAAGGTGAAGCATGGTGAAGGTTTGGTGAGCATTGACGAGTATACAAATGAACTAAGGCACATTCGAAACCTTGTTAATGATTACAAGATTGAGAAGATTGTGATGTTTTGGCATGATTGGTGTTACCTCCAGCAGTACCGATCAGGAGAGATCGCTTTCTGCACTCGGGATAGACTCTATATATTCCGCTGAAAATAATTGATGACATGATATCATAATTATTATCGCAGAAGATGGGGGGGGGGGGGGTGATATCCACTGAGTTGACATTTTCTGCTAAAGTAAGCTGCTATAATGTAAAAGTACATAAAACATTTTTTGGATCATTTCTTTCTCGTTTCTCACCCATATAAAAACATTTCGCTCCTTACATCTTTTTTATTTCCAGCTTTGCATTTATCAAGCATCATCTTAATCATGTTTATCATCTGTGTGGGGAAATTCTAGTACTTGCATATCAGACAAATTGTTGTTAAATATTTTATGACAAACCATATGATTCTCTATTCATATTCATGACTGTATATAATATTTGACTAGTAATGCCAACATGGGTGGAGAGATCTTCATCATTGATATTAGTCTATGCGCGTATACTTGTATGTTTTCATAAATTGAAAGATGTCTATGCTGTGAATCAAGACATTATTATAACGTGTGAATATATGAATATTATCTTCGTGGAGATGGTCTGATCATCACTCTTTGATATTTTTTCGGAGTGTTAAATACTTGAAAAAAAACTTATTTCATTTATGAAAATTTGCACGAAAAATGTACAAAACAGCATAATTATGGTCAATGAATCTCAATTTTTATTTTCAGCTTTCTACTTATCCAGCATCATCTTTATCATGTGTATTCTATGTGAGGGAATTTAAATATAAGACATGATGTTAAATATACATATTTTATGGAAAACCAAATGTTTCTCTCTTCATACATGTCATGTATATAATATTTGTCTAGCAATGACTATCGTGGCAATGTGATACTTACCATTGATATTAATGAGTGTATACTGTTTATGATTTTATGCATAAATTGTAATATGTCGTTATTCTATGCTATTATTCTATATAGAAATGATTACACTGTGTAAATATATAAATATGTTGGTATGATTGGTGTAACCTCCAGCAGTACCGATCAGGAGAGATCGCTTTCTGCACTCCGGATAGACTGTATATATTCCGCTGAAAATAATTGATGACATGATATCATAATTATTATCGCAGAAGATGGGGGGGGGGGGGGTGATACCCACCGAGTTGCCATTTTCTGCTAAAGTAAGCTGCTATAATGTAAAAATACATAAAACAATTGTTGGATCATTTCTTTCTCGTTTCTCACCCATAAGAAACATTTCGCTCCTTACATCTTTTTTATTTCCAGCTTTGCATTTATCAAGCATCATCTTAATCATGTTTATCCTCTGTGTACGGAAATTCTAGTACTTGCATATCAGACAAATTGTTATTGAATATTTTATGACAAACCATATGATTCTCTATTCATATTCATGACTGTATATAATATTTGACTAGTAATGCCATCATGGGTGGTCAGATCTTCATCATTGATATTAAAAGAGTATACTGTTTATGCGCGTATATACTTGTATGTTTTCATAAATTGAAAGATATCTATGCTGTGAATCAAGACATTATTATAACGTGTGAATATATAAATATTATCTTCATGGAGATAGTCCGATCATCATTCTCCGATATTTTTCGAAGTGTGAAACACTAAAAAAAAATTTCATTTATGAAAATTGCACGAAAAATGCATAAAACAGCATATTGTCAATGAATCTCAATTTCTATTTTCAGCTTTCCACTTAATATCAAGCATCATCTTTATCATGTGTATCCTATGTGAGAGAATTTCTCGTGCTTAAAATATAAGACATAATGTTAAATATACATATTGTAACAGTATCCTGTTTATGTGATTTGTTCAACTGATAACCTATAATGTTTATTCAGTTAGAGGGCGCACTCTTGCTAAGTAATAAAGTACCCCTTTCTGCCTCTGATGTTCGAGTCAAGTAAAACCATTTAACAACCCAACCACAACTTGAAACACATATTTTATGGGAAACCAAATGTTTCTCTCTTCATACATGTCATGTATAAAATATTTGTCTAGCAATGACTATCGTGGCAATGTGATACTTACCATTGATATTAATGAGTGTATGCTATACTGTTTATGATTTTATGCATAAATTGTAATATGTCGTTATTCTATGCTATTGTTCTATCTAGACACGATTACACTGTGTAAATATATAAATATCATCTTCATGGAATTGGTCTGATTCCTGCTCTTTAATATTTTTTTGAAGTGCTTCAATTTCAAAATGCAATTATATATGATAACTTGAATGTGAAACAAAACAAACAAATATTGCCTGGCTTTTAAGAAAATAGCTTAAAATGCGTAAAAAGCAACGTCAATGGATCTCAATTTTTATTTGGAACTTTGCTATCATCAAGCATCATCTTCATTATGTTTATCCTGTGTGGGGAAATTTCTAGTTCTTGTATTTTAGACATAATGTTATTAGATATATCATGAGAAATCAAATAATTCTCTATTCATAAACATGTACTTCATATTCAACTAGTAATAACCATGGTGGAAGTGTAATATTTACCATTCATTTTAAAGTTGGTATGCTGTACTATGTAGGGGAAGGCGGGGTAAGTTGAGCATAGGGGCAAGTTGAGCCACCAGCCCCAGGCCAATAATGAATGAGTCAGACATTGTGGTGGTGTCATGTATTGATGACCTATAGCATAACCCCTAACCCCACCACATTGTTTTCAACTTTGAAACAAAAAGTAATTTTTTTAGAGGGAAAAATATGAATTTCAGCCAAAAAAGTAAAAAAGAGTGTGAAATAGATAAGCGCTTTATAAACACACACGTCTTTAAATATAATAAAGACATGATAACAACATTATTAGTCCAGGTATGGATCTTCATTCTTGTCATAGTCTTTTATATGATGGATGCATAATAAATGTGTGGATACAAAATTATCGCACTAAGTTCGGACTGGGGTAAGTTGAGCCAAACAGCATGGGGCAAGTTGAGCCATGGTAATTCCTATGGTAATGTATCTTAAAAAACAAACAAACCATAAAAAATTGATTGAAATGCTGGCTGAAAGGAGCAAATTTACATGACTGCTCTTTTCCTTTTAAAGGACGTTGGTATTTATAGAGAATTAGCAAGTGAAAAGACTTTAAACAAATAATTGACTTGCTGGTTCTCCCCTCATACATTTTGTACATAGTTTTTGTGGCTCAACTTACCCCAGAAGATGGCTCAAACTTACCCCATATATGGGGCAAGTTGAGCCATTTGACATCGTTTTTTTCAAAGGTCACGATGACTTTCAGTGTGGGGATAGAAAGTTATATATAGGTGGAAAATATTTCAGAAGAATTAAATTTCAAGGCAAGGTACTTATTTCGACAAGATTATTAATCATATCAATTCTAACATGCAAAAAGTAAAAACTGTCACAACTTACCCCGCCTTCCCCTATGCATGTTCTTGTAATATATATTTTGTATGCATTGATCAGGCAGAAAGGAAGTGAAACAACGTTCTCCGTTATAGAACATGCTTATACTGTGTATTTTTTTTACCTGTATTTGATATAGAACCGATGTGACTTCGATAAATTCGAAGAAATTTTAATTTGAAAATGCAATTATATGGAATAACTCGAATGTGAAATGAAATAGCTTAAACGAAGAATTTGCTATTGTATTTCAGGCAATGGCACGAAATGTACAGTGAAAGCGCAGTTGTAATGAGTCAATTGATGTCGATATTTGCCATCCATAGAGGTCTGAAGAACTTTTCATTGGTCCATAACTATATTAAATCTATATTTATATATTGTTTTGCATATATTATAACTTTGTAAAAATAAAAGAAATCAAATGGAGCAAAAAGAAAATTTTTGAGGGGGCAAAATTCCTAAAAAGCTGGGAACTAGCAAAACGGTGCAAACATCTAATTTTGTGATAGATTTCGACATAATATTCAGACAATGATATGTTCAGCCTTTTAGTTTCATTTACTTTTCTTCTTTTCCCCGTGGTCGTAAAAATCTTGAGGAAAGAACATAACTCAATCAAATTGTTACATTCTATCTAAGTTTTGAAAATCATTCAATAATATAATTTCAAATTTCTGCTTCGGATTTTGCCTTTTAAAAAAGGATTCAATTCGATAGAAGATCACGTCAGATATGACCTGCTATTAACGTGGGAAAAAATGAAACTGTAATATCATAATTAATTTATTGTCTACAGATATACTTATTTTAGCAAAAATTCTCTTTCATCAAGAATCATGCAGTATATCCAGAATGAAGAGAAAACGTCATTAATTAATTATTCAATTGAGAAGGAAAGTATGATCACTATGAATGCAATTGTTTATATTTGCACAAATATGATCGAGAACAATTATGTGCATATGCATAAATATAATAACATGTAAGTATTTAAGAACCAAGTTCACAATATACAGCTCTACAATACGATATGTCGAGTTTACAAGTAGAATGAGTTTATTAAATGGTAAAATCAATTGTGCTCTTCATTTTCAGGAACTATAAAAGATTTGATCATCAATTTTATCATAGTATACATAATAACTTTTAGAAATTTTCTTAAAATGTACGAAACCAAACATTATAATGTAAACGTTGAAAAGTGAATGAAGGAAATGCAATTTCAAAATCTGTAAGAGAGTAGTAATATAATAATAAGAGAATATCATAATTCACATGATTCATATTTGCTGTAATTTGGCTGATATTATTACTGTTATTGTTTTTTTTTCTTTTAGCGATTTAATGAAACAAAATACTTTGATGACGGCAAGACAAATTCTTTGTACATAGTTGATTAATCAATAAAAAGTTTTAAAAAATAGTAATCTGTATGTCACTGGTATAGTATTGACTTGTTCAGAAAAAAGAAAGAACAAAAAAGGGAGAAAGATAGAAGGAAAGAAAGGCATATATATTAAGAAATAAAGAGAGAAAGAGAGGAATGAAGGAAAGAAAGATGGAGATTTTTCAATAGATAAATATGGAAAGGAGGAATCGCTTTCTGGAACATTGGGAATCTATTGAAAATGTCTGTCAAATTACAAAGGACATACTAGAGGTCATTGTCGAAAGTTGGTGGACCGTGACAGTAGGCCTATATCGTCTTAAGACTCGGACCGGATGAAATATGACTAATGTGTCATTTGCCTAGTCAGAGTCCAGGACGACACTGTTGATTTGATTCACCAATTTTCGTTATGAAAATTATGAGTTTTTGTTATGAAGAGCTATATGGTAAAAAGATTTTCTGTGTTATAGAAAGCGTCTGTGAAATGATTGTGAGAATGCTCTAATCAGGTGCGTTATAGGGAGAATACAGAAAAACGCCTTACTTGCTATCTCGTCTTACTTCAATCCAACATGTCAAATTAGATGAATTTGTCTTTTCTCTCCTTACATACATGTATATGATTTTCTATATTTATTTCGAATCTTTTCTTCTTTTATCATTTCTCTCTTTAGTTTATATTTCTCGCTTATTCCCCACCTTTTTTCCCCTCCCTTTCTACTTAACCCCTGTCTGTTTTACTTCTTTCCTTTTCCCCTCCTATTTACACACTTAAAGTGCTGGGCAACATACTGTCCACTGTGTTGAGCAATGTATGTTGGTAAAACTGTATATACCGGGCAAGTATCCAATTGAGCAAATTTATTACCCAATTATTAGTTTTAATTACCCAATTTTGGCAGATTCTAACCAATAGTAGTGTGGACAGTATGTTGCCTAGGGTTGGTTAAAAGTTTTTTTGTCCAACTATTTTAAAAGTGTATCTTTCCCTCCTCGGTCTTTCTTTGTTTTCTCTGTGTTTCACTCCTCTATCTCTATCCACTTACTATCCTTACTACTACTACCCTGACTATCTTACAAAATAAGCCTAAATCAGAAATCAATCTCACTTTTAACATTCTTGGATTAAAAAAATAGAAGATTTCATATATTAAAACAAATATACAAAAGCAGAAAGATAAAATCATCGGCTTGCTCATTGCATGAGATTTATTCATAAAAAAACTGTTTCACCGAAATACTGCAGAATTTAAGTTGCCATAACGTTGTATTTCCTCGTACGCTTTTGATGAGATTTCAAATATGTTCTTTATCTAAATTTCCTTTATCATTTTATACCAATCATCGTATTTCAATTCTAAAGTATCACCCCCTTTAAGAAATTTGAAATATGTAGAGTAGAGGACCTTAGGTCATCGGTCCTCTGGTTGCTTGCTTACAAGCATTTATGCTTTCCTAGCAATCAGGTAAAAAGTCACCACCATTTACCATTTAATCATGAAAAGGGTACGAATTTCGCTAAAAGACAGTAATGAAAACTCGAAATTCAAGCAGAAAAATTGTGCATAGTGATTTGAAAGCTATTCTAAAGCTTCCCTCTTAATCAGATTATAATCTCTCTCAGCACTAAGCTTTCGCGAGCGCGAGCAATTTTTTTTTATATAATGACCTAAAAGAGTCCCCCAATTAGTCCCTTCCCTTATTTCATTCAATTATTTTTAACCTCTTGTTTATTATTATTTTTCTTATTCTTTATCATCTCCTTCCTTTTTTGCACCACAATGGGGGGTGTGGCACTTTGCCCCTCTCACTACCCCCCCCCCCTCCCTCCCACGGTAGGGTCTTTGTGTAAAAATGGAATATACATTAAAGTCTCGTTGATAAATCATTTCAAAGCAAATTTCTTGGGAATTATATAAAATTCCCTGCGAACGAATAAAATCATGATGTCAGAACTCATGAATACTATTCATTTTACTAAGTACGGAAGCAATGCAAATTATTCTTATATTGCAAGCAACGCAGAAGAAAATGAAAAGGTTTTTAGCAAAGATATGTTTTCACATGGCATGGGTCATTTCCTGAAACGGACGCAAGTCCACCATCTTTACAGTAATTTACTCATACGGTGACGTGCACGTCAGTTGCGATTTTTAATATTTTTTTCAGTTATGAAATTTACGAATTTAGACAAGAAAATTGCTGTCATTGTTTATTTTATTACAATCATTACTTTTTCCTTGTAGTGCGAACACTAGTTTTGCCACCAGAATATTTTATGACAGTGCCCCTTTGACATGGCTTTATACTTAATTCAAGCCGTTATTCAACCTGCCTGTCTTATTATGCTCATGGAATTTCTTACGCATGATAGAAGAAAATGTGTCAAACATACTGCTTGCATGCAACCAGTTACTTGATATAGACTTGTTATCTTCATGTCTTTGTGTTATCACTTACCTTTGAAAGTTCACATTCTTAACAAGTCATTAGCCTGTATTTGTACTCGATTTCAAAGACTGATCAGGGGAGCGTTTCTTGAGGGGTTTTGTCGGCGGTTTTCACCGACTAATATGCTGTCAGCCAATTACATGAGAGGATTTTCGGTAGCTTGTGACATTTGTCGGTGAAGAATCGCTGGCGGAGCCCTTCGTGGGACGCTCCCCTGAAGACACTTTTCAAAAAAAAGGATATATCGTACAGGTTTTTTTTTTTTTTTTTGGTTTGTTTTTATTTTTGTTTTAAGTATGTAATATGTAATGTTATTTGTGCACACGTATCATGCATTACTAATAAACTGCATTTGCCTATATACATTACACTTCATTTCATAGACCGATTGAAGACACTAAAAAAAAAATCGTTTACGCTCCTTTAATATGCTAGGGTATGTGTGCACATATTTCATACATTATGGTACTAATGAATTACATTGGTATTAACGCAAGCCATTTTTTTATATTTTAATGCATGCTAGAAGAAAGTGTCTCAAACATACGGCTTGCATGCAACTCTATTCAATTTCAACCATTCACTTACTACAGACTCGCTATCTTCATGTCATTGTACTTTCGCTTGGCTTTGAAAGTTTACATCCTTAATAAGGCATAAAAAGCCTGTATTGGCACTCGATTTCAAAGTTCTTTTTTCTTTATAACATGTTCATTTTTTCATATAGGCCTAGTTTTCAATGTCACACTCTTCGAGCAATTGGCTGGGATTTGTCGGGCTGGATTGAAAATCTTGACAGTTAGTTTATCCTTTATCTCGATATCTATAAAAGCTTGAATTGTCTTATGGTCAAACTCTTTCCATGTATTAGATGTAAACAGTCAGTTACTAATAATCAAAATGCTGTCTTATGTGTAAAATGCCTTCGATGGATTCATCTTAAATGTTCATCTCTGAGTTCTGAGTTTTTTCATTCGGATACTGATTGGATTTGCGATGTATGCCTGTACAGAGAATTGCCTTTTCATCTAATTGATCAATATGGAGAGACGGAAGGACCAAGTGTAATTGATACAACTTCAAATGACAACCATTATGACTCTATCCCACTTGTCTTTGAAAAACTGAATTGTAACAAGGGATTGAAAATTGGACATCTAAATGTATGTACTTTGTTAAAAAATGTGGATGAAATTAATCATATTTTAGAACAAAGCAATTTGGATATCTTAACTCTCAGTGAAACAAAGTTGGATAGCAATATATTTGACTCTGAAGTTTCCATATGTGGCTATAATATTATCAGACTGGACCGAAATAGACATGGTGGCGGTGTCGTTATGTATCTAAATGTGGTAAATTGAATTTTATTGCAAAATCATTTTTTTAGCGGAGACACCATACGAGAATTTAAAGCGAAAGTGTATTTCTTTTTGGTCGATATGTTCCGTTGGTTACTCACCTGTTACGTAACGTCAATGATGTTATTACTCAAAGAAGTGAAAGTAGTTCCTCAGATTTATAGCTGATTATTCTCATAAATTCATGATGTGAATGATGTTTATGTTAAATTCATAGTTGTTTTCATTATACTTTTCATTTATACTGAATCTAGTGATATGTCATAAATATTTGTGATGTTGTGGAAGGATATTTACATCAGGTAGCGTTCAAGTGTAGTTGGCGCGAAAGAATAAGCGTTTATGTTGTTACGGCGGTAGGATAAATCAGAAAGCGATTTGTGACGACAGTGTACGTTAGGGGTACTATGTTCGTTCTTCCAAGTCAAGTTCGACAAGGAGGCATGTAAGTTTGATTCTAAGTTATATCGTTTTATCAATTTAGCAGCTAAGATTTTGACTACGTTGATATTATTCTTAAGAAAACAATTATCACAGTGAGTAGGGTTGAATATGTAAATTCAATTTTGTATATCTGGTACATGATCGTTATATGCTTCATGTTATTGTTATAGTCAATTTCACATTACAAGGTGAAGATTTCTTATGATCTGCTTATAAAATGAAATTATATTATGTTCTTTTCTATGATGAGATCGAGTACATTAGACGAAGTTGATATTCTTGTCAGTACTTTGCCATGATCAGTTTTGTATACCCCCCCCCCCCTTCGCCGTACGTAGAAAGTGAATGAACTTTGTTTATTTTGATTATAATTGCCGAGTGGTAGTAGTAGTCTTGGAAATTCAGACTCGATTGAATTAGATGAGTTTTAAGGAACCATACTAGCCAATTTTGTTATGTCCATTTTTAGGGAATTTCAATTGACGTACTACCATGTATGAGTGATGCCGAGTGAGGTCTCCAGAGGTACGTGATTGGTGGATGTACCCTTGTTCTCTCTTGGCCTATAGTAGGGTGAGTTAGTCAGGATGGCCAAGTTATGGTTATTTTGTTGTGATTTACATGTATAATAATTACAAAATAACTGTTTAAATACTATGATATAATGTGCTTGGAAAGAATGATTTAAAATCAGTGCTACATTATTGTGATTATTATCATTGGTTAATTGGAATATATTTTTGTGAACATAAGACTTCATTGAATGAAAAGTGATCAATAATTCTTCTTAGTAATGTGATAGCCTTATGAGCAAGAAATGAATTATGTATACTTACATACAATTTATGTTGTATAATTTCTTCTGGTACTTGAATTAAATTGTTATTGAATTAAATCCATAATCATGCAATTGATTAATGAAATACAATTTAACGATTAATGATATACCATTTATCAAGATATGATGTGATGATCATGTGATCTTGGATCAGTATTGATTAATTTTTATATTCATTGTTCCCTTATTTACAGGGGTTTGTTTTCCCTGTTTTTGCATGATCCACCGGCTGTCAATAAATGGCTGACCCACCCCTACTTTTTGTCTATGGTTCTATGGTTTTCCTGACTGAGTACCCAACCCCCAACCCATACTACCACCCAAGCCCAGTTTACTACAATGGTGTCAGGAGTGGGATCACCGGTTTGAGATTGATGCAACCCCCTACTACGTCAGAGGACGCCAGCAGGTCAAGAGGATAAGAAGACGCAATTAGATATAAGATATATTAAGGTTGAAAGGTAATTTGGTTGAAATAATTGAAACAAGTTAAGAAATAGTAACTATATGCTGTAAGAAGTTGTATTGTTTCAGAATTGTCATAGATTTCTTTCCCCAAATAAACCAGCAGGATGCCTGGAGGTAATGTTGGGACTGGGGCTGGTGCGATCCCTAGCACTAGCCTTGAAGACATGATTGCTTCTATGACTGGTGCGTTTCGAAGTATGTCTATGGCTAGGTCAATGCCCTCGATGAAGTTGCCTAAGTTTAAGGGCACTCCACAGAAGCCTGGTGATTTGACTGTACGTGAATGGTTTGATGAATTCGATGAATACTGCCAATATTACCAGTTATCGGAGAGAGAGAAAGCACAAGTTCTTGTGACTCATCTAAGTGGTCCTGCCAAGGATGAAATCATGTGTAGGGAGGCAAGCCTTCGTGATGATCCGACCGGCCTGAGAAGGGTTCTGATGACTCGGTTTGGCTTAAGAGAGAGCGTCCAAAGCTTGACTAGTGAACTTCACAGCCGTGTCCAACTTGACGGAGAATCACTTGCGGATTTCAGTAGTGTTCTCATCCGTTTGCATGATAGGATGGAAGCAGCCGCTTCCATACCTGAGAAGGAGGCTCTGCAAAGATTGAGAGACATGACCCTCAAGGAAAAATTCGTGAGAGGGGTGCGGGACAAACAGATCCAGAGAGAGCTGAGGAGGATCCTAATTTCTAGCGGGTCTGGGACATTCCTGACGATGAGAGAAGAAGTCCTGAATTTATTTCAAGACACAGATACGGTCCCAAGACCTAGGGTGAGAGAATGTGAAGTAGAGACTGCTAGGGTCGAAGCATCTTCCGAGACAGCTGAGATAAAAACAATGAGGGAGGAAATATCTCTTCTTAAAGAGGGACTTAGTGAAGTTGTCAAGGAAATTCAGGCCCTACAGCTCCCCCTCATCTTCGACAAAGGCCAAAGAAGAAAGGAGAGTTACATTGCTTTAATTGCAAACAGAAGGGCCATGTACAGAAAAATTGTGTTAAACCACCTAGATGTTATGGCTGTGACAAGCCAGGTCACTTCAAGAAAGATTGTCCAGAGGTTATGGAAACGGTGAGGGGTAATCCTGGAAATCAACTGAGTGAAGGATCCGCTGAAGTCCTCGCAGTATCCAACCCTTCAAATTATCTTTCATCGCTGGTATCAGAAAGTCCAAAAGCCATAGTCAAGATAGCTGGAGTAGAGACTGGATGTATTCTAGACACAGGTGCCGAATCGAGTCTGGTTCCACTGAGTTACTACGAGAGATATTTAGAGGGGGTCATTGGGGATCTCGAAGGCACTGATAGCGGTTTAACAGTGACTGGCATCTCAGGAGCCGTCCCAATCGTAGGTTACTTCAGGGCACCAGTTACAGCCAATGGGAAGACTGACGAAGTAGGATTTCTTGTGATTAAGGATGTAGTCCCTAGTAAGAGAAAGGAATACCCAGTTTTATTAGGCTCCAATGCTCTTTATAGCTTTGTAGGAGATGATGAGTCTCAGAGTGGAAAAACTGCCTGGCAGATGGTTGCGGAGGTCTTAAAGGCATTTCCTAAGCCTGTGTCGAACCCGGAGACTTCAACTGTGCTGAAGACAGGAGATAACGATGAGGTGATACCACCGCTCACTGTCAGGAGATTAGAGTGTCACGTGGACAATGCTGCCCAGTGGGATGGTCGAGATGTTCTTGTCCAAGTTATACGTGATGAGTCAGAAGACAGTCAAAGACTGAACTCGATTGATCTTTTTGATGGTTGCACTCAGGTGAAGGGAGAAAGACTTCATGTGACAGTAGCCAACCGGAGTGAGCAGCAACTTGTCATTGAGCCCAATACGACACTGGCATCTGCTACAAGGATTGAAAGAAAGAGTGAAATAGTACTACAAGAACAGAACAATACAATGGAAGTCATGGTCACTGAGATAGAAGTTGAGCCTGGCGCAGTTAATGATGAGGCTCCAATGAGTGATGCGGTTGACGGACCAGATACTGATAGTCGAGCACACACTTGCCTGGATGGTCGCAATCTCAAACTACCTATGGGCGTTAACTTAGATGGACTGGAAGCTGAGAAAGCCGATGTTATTGCTTCACTTTTGGTCAAGAATGCGGCTGCATTTTCTGAATCGGAGATGGACTTGGGTTGCTGCACAGTCATTCCGCATGAAATCCAGACGTCAGAAGGTCCACCTATCCGGTTGCCATACCGTCGTGTTCCTCCTAATCAGGCTGCGGAGATGAAGAAGTTACTGCAAGAAATGTTAGATAAAGGGATAATCCAACGCTCCAGGAGTCCGTATGCAAGTCCGGTAGTTCCAGTGCGAAAGAAAGATGGCTCGTTAAGACTCTGTATAGATTACAGACAGTTGAATGCTCGTACAATTCGGGATTCCTTTCCCTTACCACGTATAGAGGAAACCCTTGAGGCCCTAGGAGGAGCTTCATATTTCTCCTCCCTAGATTTGGCTAACGGATATTTTCAGGTAGCCATGGACAAGGATTCCATAGACAAGACGGCGTTTCGTGTTCCTTGGGGCCTGTTTGAGTTCAAGAGGATGCCACAAGGCTTAGTTAATAGTCCCAGTACATTCCAGAGGGTGATGGAATTGGTCCTTGGAGATTTGAATATGACACAAGTAATCATATACTTAGATGACATACTTATCTATTCAACCACGTTTGAGGAACATATAGAGAGACTTCAAGCTGTTTTCACCAGATTGGCTGACAATGGTCTTAAGCTCAAGGGGAAGAAGTGCAAGTTCCTTCAGGAAAGGGTGAATCATCTGGGTCATGTGGTGACGGCAGAAGGCATATCTGTAGATCCAGGGAAGATAGAACGAATCAGGGACTGGCCAACCCCCAACTCACCTGAGGAACTTCGGTCATTTTTGGGCTTGGCATCATATTACCGTAGATTTATCACAGGTTTTGCACAGATTGCCTCCCCTCTACATGCCTTAGTCGGAAAAACACAGAAGTCATCGAAGAAGTCCAGGCGGTATCAGAAGAAGAAAGGTGATGTATCAGCAAAGTTTGAATGGACAGATGAAGCAGAGAAATCATTTGCCACACTCAAAAGATTGTTGACATCGACACCAGTTTTGAGCTATCCAGTATTTGGGCGTGAATTTGTTGTAGAGATCGACGCTTCTCTGAAGGGCTTAGGAGCCTGTCTTTCTCAACAGGGCGATGATGGGAAGTTACACCCATTAGCATTTGCTAGTAGAGGTTTGAGAAAGGCCGAGAAGAATTATTCAGATTATTCTAGTTTTAAGATTGAGTTGTTAGGGCTAAAGTGGGCAGTCACAGAGAAGTTTAAGGACTATCTGATTGGGAGCCACACTGTGATACTTACGGATCACAATCCTCTCGCCCATCTACAGACAGCCAAGTTAGGAGCAACGGAGCAGAGGTGGATCGCCCAACTAGCTCCCTTTGACTTGGAAATCAGATATAGGTCAGGGCGTTCCAATAGGTGTGCTGATGCACTTAGCAGGTGTTCAGTTCTTCCAGTGGAGTTGTCGAATGAACCTCAAAACAAGAGGAAAGAGCTACAGGAAGAGCCATTGCAAGCAATTGGCCCTGGAACTTCCCTTCGTTCAGCCTCGAAGAACTGAAGAAACTCCAAGAGCAGGATGAATCACTTGGGGTGATTTGGGACTGTTATCGGAAAGGATGGCAACCAGGCCAAGTGATCTCTGAGGATAATAAAGAGGTGCGAAGTTGGCTGAAAGAGTGGAAAAGTTTGACTGAGAAGAAAGGAGTACTATATCGACAGGTCCAAGTGATGGGGAAGAACGTCTTACAATTGTTAGTTCCTGAAAAGCTTCGGAAGACAATTCTTGAATCCGTTCATGACAGATGGGGACACCAAGGAGTGACACGAACCTTGAGCCTGTTGCGTGAACGGTGCTTCTGGCCTGGTCTACATGGTGATGTTAGACGTCATGTGAGGAACTGCTTGAATTGTAATGTGGCCAAAGCTCCATCACCAACAGTGAAGACACCCATGAGGCATCTTATAGCTTTCAGACCATTGGAAGTGTTGGCCATAGATTTCTTGAAGGTTGACAAGGGGAGAGGAGGCTATGAAGATATCTTAGTCATGTCTGATGTTTACACGAAGTACGCCCAAGCTGTTGCGTGTAAGGACCAAACAGCAGTGACAGTAGCAAGAGTGCTTCGTGACTCATGGTTCTCACATTATGGTATCCCACAGAGAATACACTCTGACCAAGGCAGGGACTTTGAAGGGAAATTGATACAGGAGTTATGTAAGTTGTACAAAATCAGCAAGTCCAGAACCACACCCTACCACCCAGAGGGAAACGGGCAAATTGAGCGTTTCAACCGCACATTGTGTACTATGATTAGGTCGATGGAACCTAGTGAGCGCAGACACTGGCCAGAGATGTTATTCCATTTGGTGTACATATATAATAGTACACCACACCGAGTTACTGGTTACTCACCTTACCGACTGATGTATGGGAGGGTCCCATCAATACCTCTTGATCAACTCTTATCTCAGCAGCAAGGGGACTGGGATCAAGACTATGTTGCAGCTCAAGCTGATGCTCTTACTAAGATGAATGCAATAGTAGAGAGCAACACGAAGAAGGTAGCAGAGTATAACAAAAGTAGGCATGATCTTGGGCTGAAGGAAAAGAAGATCACGATTGGGCAACATGTATTATTGCGAAGGACCGCATTCAAGGGAAGACATAAACTAGCTGATCATTATCATAGAGACAAGTATGTCGTAGTTTGGATCAATCCTGAAGAGGATGTGTGTAGCATCAGACCTTTACATGGAGGCAAAGTACAGACAGTAAACAAGAAATATCTATTGGAGTACCCGAGAGAACCTGAAGAAGAAGGGGATCCACCAGAATTATGGCCTCCAGTAGAAGATGATGAAATGTCAGACACCTCTAGTAATGATGAAGATGACGAAAATCATATCATGCTCCCTAACTTCAATGATAGACTTCCAGTTCGGGAGGAAGTAGGTCAGAGGCAACTACGACGCTCGACGAGAGTAACCAAGGGAATGCATAGTAACCCTTATAACCTGCCCAGGACGGCAGTGAGATGATTTTTCCTATTTCTCTTCTGTCATTTTTCTTTCCATGATGTTGGATATTTACATTTTTTCATTTTGGAGATATTAAAAGTACTCAGATGAGGATTGTTTTGCTTGAAGTATAGGTATAGATTTAAATATTTAATAATATGAGCATTTTACATAATACATCTGTTAAAAATGCGATTTTGTAAAAAAAAAAAAATTGTATGTCTATTTGAAGAATTGAAAAAAAAAAATTCTAATAGGATGAATATTATTTGTAATATGGAAAAAAATGTTATTCTGTCAGGATGGATTGTGGTAAATTGAATTTTATTGCAAAATCATTTTTTTAGCGGAGACACCTTACGAGAAATTAAAGCGAAAGTGTATTTCTTTTTGGTCGATATGTTCCGTTGGTTACTCACCTGTTACGTAACGTCAATGATGTTATTACTCAAAGAAGTGAAAGTAGTTCCTCAGATTTATAGCTGATTATTCTCATAAATTCATGATGTGAATGATGTTTATGTTAAATTCATAGTTGTTTTCATTATACTTTTCATTTATACTGAATCTAGTGATATGTCATAAATATTTGTGATGTTGTGGAAGGATATTTACATCAGGTAGCGTTCAAGTGTAGTTGGCGCGAAAGAATAAGCGTTTATGTTGTTACGGCGGTAGGATAAATCAGAAAGCGATTTGTGACGACAGTGTACGTTAGGGGTACTATGTTCGTTCTTCCAAGTCAAGTTCGACAAGGAGGCATGTAAGTTTGATTCTAAGTTATATCGTTTTATCAATTTAGCAGCTAAGATTTTGACTACGTTGATATTATTCTTAAGAAAACAATTATCACAGTGAGTAGGGTTGAATAAGTCAATTCAATTTTATATATCTGGTACATGATCGTTATATGCTTCATGTTATTGTTATAGTCAATTTCACATTACAAGGTGAAGATTTCTTATGATCTGCTTATAAAATGAAATTATATTATGTTCTTTTCTATGATGAGATCGAGTACATTAGACGAAGTTGATATTCTTGTCAGTACTTTGCCATGATCAGTTTTGTATACCCCCCCCCTTCGCCGTACGTAGAAAGTGAATGAACTTTGTTT
Source organism: Lytechinus variegatus (assembly GCF_018143015.1). NCBI lineage: Eukaryota > Metazoa > Echinodermata > Echinoidea > Temnopleuroida > Toxopneustidae > Lytechinus > Lytechinus variegatus. Next base: position 19,773,331 of record NC_054748.1, on the reverse strand, counting down.
ATTTTGATTATAATTGCCGAGTGGTAGTAGTAGTCTTGGAAATTCAGACTCGATTGAATTAGATGAGTTTTAAGGAACCATACTAGCCAATTTTGTTATGTCCATTTTTAGGGAATTTCAATTGACGTACTACCATGTATGAGTGATGCCGAGTGAGGTCTCCAGAGGTACGTGATTGGTGGATGTACCCTTGTTCTCTCTTGGCCTATAGTAGGGTGAGTTAGTCAGGATGGCCAAGTTATGGTTATTTTGTTGTGATTTACATGTATAATAATTACAAAATAACTGTTTAAATACTATGATATAATGTGCTTGGAAAGAATGATTTAAAATCAGTGCTACATTATTGTGATTATTATCATTGGTTAATTGGAATATATTTTTGTGAACATAAGACTTCATTGAATGAAAAGTGATCAATAATTCTTCTTAGTAATGTGATAGCCTTATGAGCAAGAAATGAATTATGTATACTTACATACAATTTATGTTGTATAATTTCTTCTGGTACTTGAATTAAATTGTTATTGAATTAAATCCATAATCATGCAATTGATTAATGAAATACAATTTAACGATTAATGATATACCATTTATCAAGATATGATGTGATGATCATGTGATCTTGGATCAGTATTGATTAATTTTTATATTCATTGTTCCCTTATTTACAGGGGTTTGTTTTCCCTGTTTTGCATGATCCACCGGCTGTCAATAAATGGCTGACCCACCCCTACTTCTTGTCTATGGTTCTATGGTTTTCCTGACTGAGTACCCAACCCCCAACCCATACTACCACCCCAGCCCAGTTTACTACATAAAAGATAACATTGTATTTGAAATGCAAGAACGTGATTTTGGTCGCTTGGAATTAATATGTATTAAGATCGTTATTGAGAAACAAAAGCCTTTTCACCTTGTGACATGGTACAGACCACCAGATTCAAAGAAAGATGTTTTAGATGATTTTAATTTGTTACTTCAATATCTGGATTCTTGGTGTCTTGATTTTATCATACTTGGTGATATGAATTGTGATGTATCAAAAAAACCTCAAAACTTTCATACTAAAAAATTATTATCGCTTGCCAGTGATTATAATATGAAACAATATATTTCAAAAGCTACCAGGGTAACTGACACGTCTTCCTCAACTATAGATCTACTATTTTCTTCTAATGATGACATAATTCGATTCTGTGATGTTGTAACAGTTTCCATTAGTGATCATTACATGATTGTTGCACGTTTAGGAAAAACTAAAATGACATTTTCTAAGCACAATTACGTCACCTATCGTGATTTGAAAATACGAATTTTTCCTCATTCTGTAAGGAACTGCATAAATGTTCATGGTCTCAGATCCTTTCTGAAAATGATGTAAACACAGCCTACGATAATTTTCTAAATATGTATAATGATATCCTAAATAGGTTTGCACCTGTGAAACGTAAACGAATTCGTAAGAAAAGTGTTCCATGGATCAATGAACAGATTTTAACGATGATGAAGCTTCGTGATCAGTGTAAAGAAAGGGCTCGCTTATCTGGTGACCCAGATGTCTGGCGTGAATATAGACTGTTACGCAATCAAGTCACGGCAAAGCGACGTAAATCCAAAAGGGAATATATAACAAAGAACATTCTTGAGAACTCTGGCAATAGTGCTGGGATATGGAAACTGCTAGGTAAAATCCTTCCAAATAAACGTAAAAGTCAAACTTTGAAATCTCTTGATATTGGTGGTGGTATATTGTCTGATCCTGAAGACATCGCAAATTATATGAATAATTATTTTGCTAATATAACTAAAGAACTTAAAGATGGTGCCCAGTTTACTCAGAAAACGTTTGAACCAACAATCAAATGCTCGACTGTGTTTTCTTTTAATGAAGTTACACAGAACGATATAGTAAAGTGTTTTAATGAGATTCCAAAAAATAAGTCTTCAGGATTGGATGGTATACCTACCTGTATCTTAAAAGACTCAGTTTCACATATTATTGTACCATTGTTACACATAATAAATCTTTCTCTTAAACAGGGAATAGTTCCATCAGACTGGAAAATGGCTAAGCTCACGCCATTATTTAAAGGTGGCAACTTAAAGGATCCTACTAATTATAGGCCAATTTCCGTATTGCCTGTACTGTCAAAAATAATGGAAAAGGTTGTTTTGAAACAAGTTTATAAATATGTTTCTGATAATGATATACTTTCAAATAATCAGTTTGCATTTCGCCCCAATTATTCAACAAATACAGCCCTCTTTACAATTACAGAAAATATTCGTAAAGAACTGGATATTGGGCACGCTGTTGGCTTAGTATCGCTTGACCTTCGGAAAGCATTTGATATGGTTTCCCACGATATTCTGTTAACAAAACTTGATCTTCTGGGGTTCGATGAGTCAAGCTTACGATGGTTCCAAAGCTATTTAACTTTAAGAAAACATGTAACAGTTATCAATAATACATTTTCTTCTTATAATACAATTACCTGTGGAATTCCGCAAGGGAGTATAATTGGTCCATTGATGTTTATAATTTTCATAAATGATATTTCTACTGTTGTAAAGTTTAGCAGTATTTCAATGTACGCTGATGATACCTGTATATACTATTCCTCAGATAATGTTTCTGATTTATGTTCCTGTCTAAATGAAGATTTGGCACGGATTTCAGACTGGTTGAAATGTAATGAATTATTACTGAACCCTAAGAAATGTGAATTTATCATATTTGGATCAAGGCGTAAATTATTAGCATTTGCAAATGCACAAGTTCAAATTGACGGTGAAAAAATCAGAAGAGTGGAAGAGTGTAAATACCTTGGCGTTATGCTCAGTGCACCGCTTAACTGGAATGCACATGTTAAATTCGTTAAGACGAAAGCAACAAAAACCCTGTATTGTTTGAAACGGCTCAGGCCATACATCAGTCTGAATACTGCTATAATGCTTTACAAAGCACTTTTTCAACCACACTTTGATTACTGCTCTATAGTATGGTTCAATGCAGGGAAAGTTTTACTTAAAGAATTAAGTGTTCTTCAAAATCGAGCACTGCGTATGGTCTTAAGAGTTGATTATAGATACAGTTCCAATCTATTGTATTCTACTCTGAACATTGATAAGTTAGAATTGCGATGGAAAAAACAGGCAGTTTCCTTTATATTTAAATTACTTCATGGACTACTTCCATCTTTCTTGTGCTCCAAAATAAGCATCAAGAAAAGTAATTATTCTCTTCGAAATTACCAGTGTAGGATTAATCTCGAAAAACCCAAAACTAATTTTATAAGGGACGGTGCTCTCTATATAGGTATTCAATTATTTAATTCCTTACCAAGTAATACCCGGCAACTGGATCAGTTCTCTTTATTTATGAAATCAGTTAATTCCATCGACTTCTAACTCATCTGCGGGGGGGGGGGGGGCTAGAGAATTTCTATGATTTCTCTTCGCACTGCGGTTTTATGTAGTTTTACTTATTGTTTTTCATTTTAATTATGTATGTCTTATATTATGTGTTACTGTAATATTTAAAATATTTTCGTATTGTCTCACTTTTACATGTTTTTTTAATGTTCACGGACTTGCTGAAAAGCAGTCTGTTATGACTGAATGTAAGTTTTACCGTGATTAAATAAATACAATACAATACAATACAATCAACAATTCAGTTATTGATGATAATTTTGATATAGCTACGAACTTTAATAATTATTTCTCAGGCATTGGTCCAAATCTTGCCAACGAAATACCACACACAGATAAAACCTTTGAATGCTTTCTAAAGAACCAAAACCCACATTCAATATCTTTTATTCCAACCGATGCTAATGAAATCATAAAGATAGTAAAAGAACTTAAAAGTAAAAAAAGTCCAGGCTATGATGAAATAAGTAATGACTTGTTAAAAGATATCATTAACGAAATTGTTATTCCTTTAGAACACGTCATGAATTTATCTCTTGTTAATGGTATAGTTCCCGACCGAATGAAAATTGCGAAGGTAGTTCCTATCTACAAAAAGGGAGATCCGTCCGATATAAGTAATTATAGACCTATATCTCTCTTATCTTCTATTTCCAAAGTCTTAGAAAAAAATATATACAATCGTACAATAAAATTTGTGAGGAGTTTTGGTCTTTTATCAGAATCACAATTTGGCTTTAGGCAAAAGCATTCAACAACACATGCAATCTTATATTTCATTAATCATATAGCGACTGCTGTTGACGACCACCTTCACACTCTTGGTATCTTTCTGGACCTCTCCAAGGCCTTTGACACCATTGACCATGAAATCTTATTGTCTAAACTATCACATTATGGAATTAGGGGGAAGGCCTTGGAGTGGTACAGAAGTTATCTTACTGGAAGAAAACAGTTTGTCTCCATAAACAATTCTAATTCCGATTATAATGACATGATTTGCGGAGTACCCCAGGGTTCGCTTTTGGGGCCATTATTATTCATTCTATATATCAACGATTTTCAGGATTCATCAAAGGCCTTGTCTTTCATATTATATGCAGATGACACCAGTGTTTTCTTTTCACATAAAAATCCTGATACTCTTGTAAACATAGTAAATACTGAACTCAGATGTATTCATGAATGGATCTGTTGTAACAAACTTTCTTTAAATGTTGCAAAGACCCAGTGCATGCTTTTTAGTAATTCAATCACAGCTCTACCCAGGAACGTCTTTCTTAATAATATTTTAATCGATATTGTCGATTCAACGAAATTTCTTGGTCTATATATAGATAACAAATTTTCATGGAAGCCGCACATTACGTATTTATCAAAACTTTTATCTAGAAATGTTGGCGTCATAAACAAACTAAAAACTTTTTTGCCTCCAAACGTTTTATCAAATTTGTATAATACCCTTATTCTTTCTTACTTAAATTATGGGATATTAGCTTGGGGCAGTTCCTCTAGAAATCAGTTGGATAGACTACTACTTACACAGAAAAGAATAATGAGAATCATTTGTCATAAACACAGATTAGCTCACTCAGATCAATTGTTCTTCTCCAATAAAGTTTTAAAAATACAGGATTTGTACTCTCTTCGCCTGGGCTGCTTTATGTTTCAGTTAAACCAAGGAGAGCTGCCAACTTCCTTAAGTTTACTGTTTTTAAGAAACGAGATTTTGCACAGCTACCCCACCAGATTATCGTCATCTTTCCATCTTCCGAAGCTCAGAACTTTTTACAAACAGAAGACTATTGTTTATACTGGTCCCCATCTTTGGAATTCTCTAGATGAATCTTTAAAACTGACACCAAGCTTATTTTCGTTCAAACATAAGCTTAAGACTACACTGATAAATAACTATAATGTTACACTATGATTTTCCTGCAGGAGGCTGTAAATTGTCCCATGTTTGTGCTTGAGTTGTTCTGATGTACTTGTCCCGTTTAGTGTAGTCTTGTATCGTCCCGTCTAGTTTGTATCTTTTTATACCATTTTCATTAATTAATGATACTGTAATATTATTTTGGGGAACCTGAATTACAAGCTCCGCTTTCAAAGGTTTCCCCCACAATATACAGCTAGCATTTAAGTTAAAACTGAACTTTCTAAAATTCAATTATACATTATATCTGTGTACTGGACCTTTGTGAACTATTTCAATATTTCTAATTGTTAATTTATTCTATACTCACATTTCTGTTGTAAAATAATTATCTTTGCTGTTATTGTGGAAATAAACGAAATGAAATGAATGAATCCGCATATAATGCAGGGGATAATTTACCGTAGAGGGCAGCATTAGATTTTATTTCTACAAACCTTAAATCTTCGGTTTCTGGAATAGAAGGGAGGGAGGGGGGGGGGGACAGAGGGACAGTTCGGAAGGGGGGGGGGTTGGACAGAGAGAGAGAGAGGGAGAGAGAGGGGGTAGGAGAGAATGGGTAAGAAAGAAAGATCGAGAGTATAAGTATTTTTAATGACATAGAGAAGTGAAAACCAGAAATAAAATCACCGAAGAGGGAATGAAACAGAGGATTTGATTTGATTTGATTTATTGTTTTCTTCTGCATCCATAACATTTGTATAATACATTTTTCATAACATAATAAACATAATATGTTAGCATTTTTGGCATAAATTGTAAATAAAGATTACTAAAAAGATAATTCCAGACAAAAATAATTGACTATATGATGTTAACAATTTGCAGGAGAAGGATTGTCATCATAAGCAGATTGCTTGAAAAAAAATGACAATCCCAAACTTATACTAATTGAAATTAATACATTTATAACATTGATGAAGCAGAATGGGCATATTCTTTCAAATAGCTGAGGGTGATGGTGATATGATGATGATGTTGATGATGATGATGAAGGCCATGGAGATGATGATGGTCAAGATGAAGATATTGGTAATGAATAAAACGAAGGAGGAATAAATTCACGATAAAAAGGATACGACACAGAAATTTTACTTCAAGTATTCTGATAATAACATAGATTTAACGTTTGCCTTAAATGAGTGAAGAGACGAACATTGTTTGACAGGCTCTGGTAGAGAGTTCCACAAATCTGGACCATGGTGTCTTATGGATCTCTGCGCAATAAGCAATTTGGGGTTAATTAAATGGAAATTTGAAGAGTTACGGGTAGGGTATGAATGAATAGATGTATTCAGAGTATAAAAATTGTGGAATGACGGTGGGAGCATGTTATTTACGTACTTAAACATAAGTAGTAAGCTTTGAAGAGTATTTATGTCAAATACTGTTAGAGTCTTTAGTTTATGGAATAATGGATTTGTGTGTGATAAATATTGAGAATCAGTACAGATTCGAATTGCTTTTTTCTGTAATAAGTATATTGTATTAATTTTAGTTTTTGCACATGTTGCCCAAACTATGTTGCAATAAGATATATAAGGCAATATTAATGAATTGTATAGTATGACAAGAGTTGTATGTGGAATTATATTCTTCATTTTGTAAAGTATACCAACGTTTCTAGAAATACTAGTAGTTATACAACGTACATGTTCATTCCAATTTAAATTTTCATCTATTGTGACACCTAAAAACTTTGTTTCTCTTTTCCTTTTGAGAGGAATATTGTCTATGTTTATATTATAAGGAAATTCGTTACCATGTAAGTTTGTATGCTTGAAATATATAAAGTTTGTTTTGTCTATATTGAGTGAAAGCTTATTACACTTAAACCACAAAGATAGTTTTGGTAACTCACGGTTAATTATATCTACTAAAGTTTCTAAGCTATTATGTGAACAAAAAATGTTGGTGTCATCTGCAAATAATACATATGATAATAAAGGTGTTACAGAAGTCAAATCATTAATATATATTAAAAAGAGCAAGGGGCCTAGGATTGATCCTTGTGGAACTCCGCATTGTATTAACTGAAAATCAGAAGAAATATTATTGTGAATTACATATTGTTTTCTATTGGACAAATAACTCTTAAACCAAGATAGTGTAATTCCGCGAATTCCATAATTTTCAAGTTTTGTAAGTAATATCTGGTGGTCAAGAGTGTCAAAGGCTTTGCTTAAGTCCATGAATACGCCTATTATATGTTCTTTATTTGCCATTGCATTTGTAATTTTATCATATATTTGTATTAACGCCTGATCAGTCGAATGTCCTTTCCTGAATCCATATTGGTTAGAATTTAGAAAATGAAAAGTATCTAGAAACTTATAAAGTCTATTGTAAATAATCTTCTCTAATATTTTGGAAATGCTGGGAAGAATAGAAATAGGCCTGTAATTTGTTATTTCATGCGGATTGTCTTTTTTAAAAACAGGATTTATCTTTGCAATTTTTAGGGAATCAGGACATATTCCAGTGCTAATTGAGAGATTGAAAATATGACACAAAGGAGAGGCAATATAGTGTATGATCTGCTTAAGAAGGGAAGTACTAATTCTATCAATCCCCTGTGATTTGCTTGATTTTAGATTTTTTGTTATTTCAATTAATTCCTGAACATTTGTTGGGTTAAAGAATAAAGAAGAGTTAATGGGTGTGGGAAGAAATTTTCCAAAATTTTCATCAGTTCTGTCAAGTTTGTTTGCCAAGGAGGGTCCTAAGTTAACAAAAAAAGAATTAAAGGTATCAGCTACATCTTCTGAATTTATTGCAAGATTATGAGCTGTGAAATTATCTTTGGGTAATGTTTTGGGTTTCTTGCCAATCAAATCATTTATAATCTCCCATGTTGCTTTCATGTTTGATTTGACTTTGTAAAGCTTCTCGGAATAATATAATTTGCGAGAAGCTCGAATTGTATTGGTTAGTCTATTTCTATAAGTTTTGTATTTATTTTTGCTTTGAATAGAAGGGTTCTTTAAAAATGCCTTGTAAAGTTTATTTCGGGTACGTATGGATCTTAAAATTCCTTTAGAAATCCATGGCATTTTGGCCTTGTTTCTTTGGACCTGTGATGTCAAGGGAAAATTTTTCTCGTAAAATGTCTGCAGTTTATTGTTAAAATTTGTGTAAGCAATGTTTGGATTAGACTCATGAAATACATCCAACCATTCTTCAATTGCAAGATCCCTTTTAAACGATTCAATGTTATTTTGAGATTCATTTCTATACATTGTCGATTTGAGTATTTTTTCTTTTGGAATATCATTATCGCAAAATGAAAAAACCGGCAAATGATCCGATATATCAGATATTAACAATCCGCTGGTAATATCTCTGTTTAATATATTTGAAAAAATGTTGTCGATAAGTGTTGATGAATGGTTATCAATTCTGGTCGGTTTATCTATATGGGGATAATAGCCAAATGAATGCATTGTGTGTAGGAATAAATCGTGTTCATTATTTTGGGATAACAGGTTGATGTTAAAATCTCCCATTAAATATATTTGTTTCTCTTCTTTTCTAATAGTATGAAGGCATGTTTCAAGGTCTTCACAAAATAAATTTACTTTATCATGAGGGGGTCTATAAATCAATCCAATAATTATATTTTTGCTTTTTGGCTTCGTGATTTCTATGAATAAAGTTTCACTCTGTTTTAATGATAATTCTTTCCTTACTTTGAATTCTACAAGGATGGAAAGGGAAGAAGTAAAACAGAAAGGGATTTTAAAAAAGATAAGAAAAACGAAAGTAGAAAAGAGAGAAAAGAAAAGAAGGTAAAAATGAAAGTAAAGAACATATACATAAATCCCAAAGATTTGGATAAAGCCGTGATAGTGAACGAGGAAGTGTCGTAATGATATAAGAAAAAATAAGGGGGGGGGGCACATGTGCGTATAAGGCAAATTTTTAAACAGCTGCAAATTTTTAATACAAGAATATAATTTCATAATAAATTTCATTACAATCTTAAAAAATTATACATTTTATATTTCTTTCCGATTTGGACAACATTTTTTCATTCATTAAAGTACATAATGATTCAAAATATGTAATGGCTGAAGAAATACTTACAATCGATTGCTGGAATTCACTCTTGAGAAAATAACTTTCATGATTAATGGCTTACTATTTGATTTCCAGCAATCGATTGCTACCAAGTTCACCATTATGTTCACTCTTTGCATTCTGGACGGCTTGATGCCTGATTTATTTTTTGCCTTTTGTGATATTGCAATCTTTTAAATTAATACATAACAAAATTTAACATTACAACACAGGTAAAGTCAGTCGAACTTGTGCAACCGATTACAGGTAGTTACATGTACTTTGCTTTGTTTATAATAATGGATACTAAATTTAAGGAAAAAAAAAATCAATGTTAAAGTGTCAGTGACCTTACTCATTATGATATTTTTGTGTACGTAATCGTTGAATGATCTATGTAGCTATACTTGTTAGGTACTGTATATAGCTAATTATTGTAATGTTGTAGGAAAAAAACAATTTGTCTAATTTATTTTCAATATACGAAAGAACCTTTAAATACTTTTTGCTGTCAATATTCTTGCATGTACATGCTCAGTGGTATTTATTTTAAATCACTTTAGTATATAACTGTCTCTGTATCCATTTTTCTCAAAGGCATTGTACTAGCCTTGCCTCGCACCACATGTTTGCTTAATTTCGTTAATTGTAATCCAACAAGAAATACTCTTTAATACCCAACGTACTCTCCTACTTAGATTGATTCATACAGGCATTTCATCCTTCTTTTTAAAATGATCATATCAGGCATATTAAGAGGGGGTTATTTGCTGCCATCTGCCGGTATACACAGGAGAGGTTGCATTATAAAATACAGGCCGGCTTTGCTTCTTACGGTACTGTAGTGTGTGTGTGTGTGTGAGAGAGAGAGAGGGGAAGAGCGGGAAGCTGGAGGGGGAGAGAGGGGGATGGAGGGAGGTGGGGGAGGGGGCACCCGTACGTAGCGCTGTTCACGTCAGCTGTAGTACTCTACAATGGTACCCCACCCCTATCTAGACACGTGAATTTGCGTAGCCTCTTTACAGACCAATTTATAATTAATTATCATCGTGCTGTGGCGCGTGGCTGTGATTGGTGTGGCGTATCGTAACTCTTGTCCGTCTTGGGAGAGGGCGGTGGCGAAGGGGCGGTGGCTGGGGAATGAAAAGGTTTCCCAGTAGTTGGGCTTATCATGTTTGAATGATCCGATTGTAAATAATAAAATTCGTAATCATGGTGATAACCATGATATAAATGATAAACGGTAATATATGAAAATGATAAAATAATAAATATAATAAATAATAGCATGATAATGTAAAAGAATTAGTGATTTTATTTTTTGTCAATCACATGTCGATATATATATATATATATATATATATATATATATATATATATATATATATATATATATATATATATATATATATATATATATATATATATCTATATATATATATATATATATATATATATATATATATATATAGCTTATAATGACTTCAACTTGTTCTTTTTTATTACTCTTTCTTACCCCAAATTGTGAATTAAAATTCCATTTTGATAAGCTATTACTGGAGTCCTGTCCTCGAGTAGTTAAAGGTGAGTTTTAGATATATATTAAATAATAAATAGTGATATGCTTAGGATTATGTGTTAAATAAAATGTTTCCACTAGTAAAGATTTATTCTCTAATTTACGTTTAATGTCATTTTAATTTAGTACTATAATCATTATTATTATTATTGTTGTTAAAATTATCATTATTATTATCATTATTATCACTGTTATTACCATTATTGTTTTTTCATTATTATCATCATTATCATTATATTAGTACTATATAGTTGTTATTATTCTTATTATCATCAATATCATTATGATTATTAATATTATCATCATTTTCCTGTGAATATTATCATATAATCAATCATATTCAGTTAACTAATATTTTCATTCTTATCATCATTGATACTAAGGTCATCATCATCATTGATCATTGTTATTTTCATTATTATTATCATCTGCATTTTTTTTTGCAAAAGGTCATGAATCAATTGCTAATTCCAACAGAATCAAACAAGGGCATAACAACGTATCTCAAAATTTGACAATTTTGAGGGCATCTTATAAAAACTGTATATGAGAAATATGACCATGGTGGTAAGAAAACAAATCATAACAGGTAATCCCGCATTGTCGTTATGAGTTCGTTAGAAGAGATCTGTGGAGCGGGCGGTGGATACGAGCACTGTTCCAATCTTCCTCTAAGATTAACATGAAAAGGTCTACAATACTAGACTACCAGGTAATCTCCTCTTTCAGTCTTGAATGATTTATCCTCCATTGACGATAGTTTTGACAAGAAACCGCGCATTCCTGTACCTCCAGCTCCATGCAAATATGACGTGGGGTCGTCGTGACTGAGCTCCGTTATATACTGTATCTTGAATTATCTAAAGACCTGTATGTCTAGCAAATTGATGGTTGTCAACCGTTGTATATGCCGACATTTTTATTGAGGAGTATGATACTGGCGATGATGATAATCATTTTATCAGAGTATGGACCTATGACCATTGACCAGAGCCGCAGCCAGGTCATGTCCACCAGCTAGCATACGGCTTGTTTACGCAGCTACATCTTGCATTACAGTGAAAACAACAGTGTGATGTTGTATACCAGAGATGATCCATGTGAGTAAACTTTCTTTCTTTGGCTGTTATCCTTCGTAGTAGTACAGTAGTACGAATCAAAATAAGTTTGCTACTGTCAAGATTGGATATAGTCACTATTGACTATACCGAAAAGTTCATACTCATCTTGTGAGCATTTAAATCAAGGGTCTGGAAAGATGATGAAATCACTGGCGGATCCAGAGGGGCACAGCCGGCCCGTCCCCCCCCCCTCTTGAGAGGCACAAATAACAATTGTCATGTAATTATGCTGTTGTAACACAAATAAAACCCTCCTGCCCCCTTTTTCGGGGGGGGGGAGGGGTTGTAAAATCTTCCTCAGAAAAATGGGGATCCGCCCCTGAATGAAATGTAATGATATATTTCCCTTCAAGTGAAGTGGTATGGATCCCTTTTTCGTATTTCATGTACTTTGCCAACGTCGGTTTCCGTGTGACACTACCCTACCCCGACTCCCTGTGAACATTATGGTGAATTTGGTAGGCCAATGAGATAAATTGATAGTGTGGTAGGGGGCGTGTAGGATTTTGGTGTTATTATGTAATAAGTTGGTGATTTTATATTCTATATGCATAAACTTTATATAATTTTTTTATTTTGTTTTACAGAAAATCTTTATAAAATACTTCCCCACCCCAACAATCGTTGATTTTTAATCAATTATAATAGAGAAAAATCAAACAAAACTTACATTTCCTCAAAATCGGGAGTAAAATAAGAATGTTGTGACATGCTGAAGTTTGGTCGGGATGCTAATAAAGGCCGATGACGTATTTATATTGTAATTTATGATTTTTATTCCAAGAAATATGAAATATTTGATTATCTCGATATGATGTGATAAAGGTTCCTTTGATATGCGGAATTGTCATTGTTGTAATTTCGAGTGATTTGATGAAGAGTCTCCTTATCGTCAAATTAGAGCTGTTTGTGAAAAATTAAGTATTTTTTTTTACATGTCGTTAAATCACTTTCTTTATATTTATCTTATTTTGGTTAAATTTTCAGCGAATACTTGTTCGATGTATCTCTTTTTCTTTTGATCAAGTTTTCGGTGGGAGTGCATTTGCCCTTTAATTTTAACTGATATGATGATTGCATGTTCCGGCCTTGATTAGATTAAAGTTTCTAGCATATGAGATCCTCCAAGGTTTGTTTCATTTTTTTTTTTTGGGGGGGGCAAGTCTCAAAATATTGTTATAAACGCGAGAAGAATTGAAATTAGGTGTGTGTTTTTAATTTAATGTCATTGCTCTTGACTGTCTCTCAATATATTTGCTAGTTAGCATTCATCTGATTTTTATTAAACTTTCAGCGTTAAGCTTGTTCAATGTTTCTCTTTTTCTCCAGATTAAGTTTTCGTTTGGAGTGGATTTGCCAATTTGATCTGAAATGATATGATGATCATGGCCCTGGAAAGTGTGAGTGCTGCGTGTGTTACTTTCCATAGGCAAGACCCCCGTGGAATTCCGGTAGGTGTGACCATAGTAGGTCCATGGTGGGACGGACAACATTGTTTTATTTTTTTGCTTGTCAAATTTCTGAGGACTAAAATAACCCAAAAGAAACCCTCTTTGTTTTCTTCAGTCAAATTTCTCGACCTGATGATGATTCCATTTTTTAAATTCATGGTCTTGATAATGTATTGGCTAGCCGTTAAGTACAGGAAAGGTTCAACCTGAACAGTTAGTTGTAGAAATAGTAGAAAAAATATTGATTAAGGTTTTAGGAAAATACATTAAATATCAAATATCAATAGTTTCAAGGTTTGGATTTGTGACGTAACAAAGGAGCAGCTGCCCCATATGATAAGTAAGATAAAATACATACATTTATTATTTTTTAATGTTTCGTGATGTCAAATTTTTGTTTGCTTTTGTAAGAGAGGCATGTAGCGCTTGTGACATGATTTGTGTATTGATATACTGAAGGTACAATAAAACCATTTGTTATTTTTTTTGAGAAAGTGATATTTCATTTATTTTTACCATAGTAACTATATGATATTTAGGAAAGCTGCTCGCAAAAGTCGTCACAAATCAAATAATCCAAATTCTAGTAACTTTTAACTCTTTGATAGGTTTTACTCAAAAACCGCCGATGTTTTTCATATTATTTTTTCTGCAATTTTCACAATAAATAAAAACGTTTTGTTTGTCAGGGTGAAGTTCCCTTTAAAGGACAAGTCTACCCCAACAAAAACTTGATTTGAATAAAAAGAGAAATAAATTAACAAGCGTAACACTGAAAATGTCATCAAAATCAGATGTAAAATAAGAAAGTTATTGCATTTTAAAGTTTCGCTTCACTTCACAAAACAGTTATATGCACATCTCGGTCGGTATGCAAATATGAACTGATGACATCACTCACTCACTATTTCTTTTGTATTTTCTTATATGAAATATCTTTATTTTCTTGTCATTGTCATGTGAAATGAAGTTTAATTCATTCCTCCCTGAACACGTGGAATTCCATTATTTCAACATTTTGTGCTTCATGCAAGGAGGTCCTAATCGTCAAATTCGTAAAAATTGAAATATTGTATAATTCAAACAATAAAAAAACAAAAGAAATAGTGAGTGACATCATCGACTCTCTCACTTGGATGTAACTGGCTCGTTCATATAACTATTTTGTTAAAAATAAGCGAAACTTTTAAATGTCATAACTTTCTTATTTTACATCCAATTTTGATGAAATTTTCAGCATTGTTCTTGTCTGATTTTTCTCTATGGATTCAAATCAACATTTTTCCGAGGTGGAATTGACCTTTAAGGGTGTAGTTGGCATGTGAGGTTCTCTAAGGTTTGCTTTACTTATATTTGTGGGGGGGGGGTCTCACAATATTGTATCATCGCGAGAAGAAGTGGGTTTTTTTATTTGATTTTACTTCATGTATGTGGAGTTTTTAACCTACAAAATGTAACTAAACTATGTCAGTACAACTACAGGAAAGTGATAATAAAAAAAATTGATTTTTTTTTTTTATTAAAGATGTCCAAGTGGAAATTATGTCATTGAAAGTCGGACGAGAAGTGGACTTTCCTGCTTAGAAGTTCACTCACTCCCTCATTATCTCTTTAATTATAGTTTTACTTCGATAGTGTAAAATGGATGCAAAGAAAATAAGTAAATTTTACTGAGAACTTCCAAAGTAATAATTATTTCAAAGAATTAAGGTAGTTTCTTAACATAATTCAATTAAGTGAATACTAAGGTAATTTTTATACAGTGTACAAAACTGACCACCATTGATTGGTGTCTTGAAAATTATTTTACAGCAACTGGCTGATGGAGAGGGTATGGTTTACGTGCAGACTGGTGACTGAAGGAGTAACCAGAGAATTGGAGATGGAACACCCCCCCCCCTGGAAAAAACTGAGGTCATTAGAAAGTAAGTAGCGTAATCTGTCAACACTGTGCAAATAATGTAGTATCATATTTTGTATAATCTTTAACATTCTTTTATTACGCTATAACATTCACTAATGATGTTTCCTTCGCTGTATTTGTACATTTACAAACATGTTATCGATTAAACCTCTTTAAGATGTTTTCTGTTACTATATAAGTGACAGAGAACCCCGTAAATTTTGTTTATTTGTTTACTGAAGGAAAGTGGAAGCATAAAATTGTTATTACGGAGTGTTTTAGTTACAATTAATACTCTGCGAGGTTAGATCATCTTGTATTTTATTTCGGACATGTAATTCAAAACAATATCTTTTAAATGCAAATATTTATTACAGGTCTCCCTACGTGGTTCATTTCAATGAAAAGCGGATTGCAATACATGCATCGCCCGTATGAGGCTATATAGACAATCGGGTAAAGTGGTCATGTCATCGTAAGATACAGAGGCGTATTCTTTTTAACATTTTGTTAAATAAGATAAGATACACTGTTAATCTTGGTCTTCTACTTATTATTTTTACTGAGCGTATCAGTTAATCAGTAAAAATGACATAAAAAGTGCCGAGAATAAAATAAAAAAACAACAAATTAGCGTAATTGATTAATTAAATATACTTGTAGATTTTGATTTCGAACAATCATGTTTTTAAGACATGGTTGACGTGCATGCTGATTTTAGTTATTAAATAATGTAGCTTAATTCATACCATCACTATTTTTGTTTTGCTCTCTTATCCTATCAGACAAGCTCCACATTGCAAGCAAGAAGGACAGATTTTGAAATCCGACGGGACAATCGTTGAAACATTCTTCTAAGATAGAGTGGGCTGGCTGCAAAGATCAACGAGGTGGACCATGAACAAGGCGCAGATTATCTAGTTGCTATGCGTCCCTCAAAAAAAGGAAACTGGGATTCTCATATCGTTTTTCTCCTAAGGCAAATTCATTATAATATTTCATTTGCATTATATTTTCACTTTTATACACACAATTCAATAATTCCTCTAATTTTATACCTAATCTGCCACAAACACTTTACGCATTAAAGGGAATGGTCCAGGCTAGAGATATTTTTATCTTAATAAATATGGTAAAATTTACAGAGCAAAATGCTGAAAATTTGACCGAAATCGGATAACAAATAACAAAGTTATTGAATTTTAAAGATTTGTATTATTCTGGTGAAACAGTTCTAGGAATGTTTTTATGAATATTCACTATATAGGTTGGCTGATGATGTCATATACCCACTTGTTCTTTTGTATTTTATTATAAGAAATTAGGTTTATTCTAAAATTTTCAACCAAAAACGAAATAATTGGATTGACAACTGATTAAATAAGTGCAACTTATTTTATCATAATGGAGACACATCACTAACTCATGAATGAAAAAATGTTTCAGTTATGATTTTAATGTAATAACACAAAAACAAGGAAAGTGGGGATGTGACTGTGACATCATCAGCCCACCTAATGAATATTCATGACTATGTGCATATAACTGCTATCACAAATTATTGTTAAACTTTAAATTCAATAAATTCTTTGTTATCCGATTTTGATGAAATTTTCAGCATTTTGCTCCCTGAATTTCACTCAATTCATTTAGATATAAATATTTTGAGCCCAGACCGTCCCTTTAATGAGCAATACGAGTTTGAAATTTTAATGCCAAAACCATGTTGCACAGAAAATTTGGACAAGATTGGCTTGTGTTACGACACCCGAACTTATTCGACGATTGACTCAATATCATTTCTTTTGTATACATTATTACATATCTCACTGATCACTGAAATAAGAGTGCATTGAGAATGATTAATACCTTTCTGAACAAATCGTTTCTGAAAGTCCTCGATATTTGTTGTTTTAATTTGTCTTGCTTGAATGATTTACCAAGTTTTTGGTCTCAAATTAAAGATGAGATTTAACTCTTACCATGTATCAAATTCATAGTAAAAACATGTGAAATCTATCTCTAAATACGGGTTCCCTTTTTTTGTTGGACGCACTGTCTTACCCCGTCTATTAGGGTCAAGACAATGATAAGGGGCGAAATGCAGTAAGATTTTAATCCGGTCTCCTCCGCAATCAAATTCTGAAATCGATTGAAATTTGGACGCGGAAGTGGACTCCCTGTCTGAATATGATTGGAGGGATTTTAAAAAATACCTACATTGGCGAGCTATAAAGCCCACATGGGAAGCGGGGTGATGGTATGTGTGCCAAATTAGAAATGTCAGGAAAATCACCTTCATTTTTTTTTGTTGACCCCCCCCCCCCCTCTGTTTTTGGTTGTCAAATTCTTGGGACCAAAACGACCCTCATTTTGTAGTGAAAACTTTCTCTTTATGTTTTGGGGTCAAATTTTCTTCAGCACCCCTGCCCCCCAAAAAATCGTTCCAAGGGCCATGGATGTCGATTTGTGTTGTGAATTTTTGTCCAAGGGGGGGGGGTGATCTCTGGTTTCACCCCCCTCCCCTTGAATAGTATGATGTCACGGACCATAGAGCCCTGATTTAACCATTATACCTGCGAGCTTATAATCTGTATTCTTTGGTTATGATCCCCGGGTTATGACCATGAGGTAATTCAGCAACCTTCTTGAATTCCCAGCACAACATCGAAATGCTTCCACAAATCTTAATCTGAGTAATTGATTATTTCTCTTTTTACTGACTTATCTCAACCTGATTATGGTCATCAAAATAAATCCCAACGATTTCCATCACAAAACAATTCTGATAAATTTGGAAAACCGAGAAATACATGACAAATTGAAAAGAAATACATACAAAAGAAAATAATATTGCGATATTGATTTCTGTCAAGTGTATTTGATCAGACTGACCGACAGAGAGTCTGAATAAAAAATGGGACTTTAGTTAGCTTATTAGAGCAAACCTTTGATTTTAAGCATAAAGTTGCATGATATAATGAAAAATTTCGAAGAATTTGTTCTTACAGTTTTGTAGATGATGCCGAATTTCGGGGTTTTGTGCGGGAATTTCTTATAGAATCCGATGACAGGGGCAAATAATATATCTGGAAGCGTGACTTTATGTTTTTAAGGCCTTTTCACACCATACGTCTGGTCCATTCAGAATAAATCGTATTTTGCTTATTTTCAGAAAAAGTATTTGAGGTTAAAATTAGCTGTAAATATACTAATATAATCTTTTTGGATGATTTATTTTGGACTCGGTAGTGGACCAAATTGTTTTCGAAAAAGAACCCGAGAATGAAAGAAAAAAAAAAGGTTACCAAAAACTTAATTGACTCATGGTGTCTGAATTAAAAAAAAAAAGATCATATATACACCATGCAAGTAACACATCTGCTCTTTAATTTGATAAATCAATTTAAAAAGTGTCTTTAAAAGAACAACGTTCTATTTCTTTAAAATTATGCTTGCACATGGGTAACAGAAGATGGCTGATCTTAAAAAAAATGGAGTGACTATTCATTCCGAAAGCCAGCTTGTAAAAAGTCTTCATTTATTTCAAGATTTTTTTTTTAAATAGAACTTCACTTGTACTTAAAGGTC
Organism: Lytechinus variegatus; assembly: GCF_018143015.1. NCBI lineage: Eukaryota > Metazoa > Echinodermata > Echinoidea > Temnopleuroida > Toxopneustidae > Lytechinus > Lytechinus variegatus. The sequence goes on along the minus strand of NC_054748.1, from coordinate 19,754,253 downwards.
AAGTCCACCTAAGAAAAATGTTGATTTGAATCAATAGAGAAAAATCAGACAAGCACAATGCTGAAAATTTCATCAAAATCGGATGTAAAATAAGAAAGTTATGGCATTTCAAAGTTTCGCTTATTTTCAACAAAATAGTTATATGAACGAGCCAGTTACATCCAAATGAGAGAGTCGATGATGTCACTCACTCACTATTTTTTTTGTTTTTTATTGTTTGAATTATACAATATTTCAATTTTTACGAATTTGACGATTAGGACCTCCTTGCCTGAAGCACAAAATGTTGAAATAATGGAATTCCATGTGTTCAGGGAGGAATGAAACTTCATTTCACATAACAATGACGAGAAAATAAAAATATTTCATATTTCATATAAAAAAATACACAAGAAATAGTGAGTGAGTGATGTCATCAACTCTCTCATTTGAATGTAACTGGCTCGTTCATATAACTATTTTGTTGAAAATAAGCGAAACTTTAAAATGCCATAACTTTCTTATTTTACATCCGATTTTGATGAAATTTTCAGTGTTATGCTTGTTGAATTTTTCTTTTATTCAAATCAAGTTTTTGTTGGGGTGGACTTGTCCTTTAATCAATGGAGTATTAGATCAAGGAGCGGCCACGGTACATTAATTAGAAGACATGCGATTTACTTGTTTTAAAGTTCAGTTTTCGTCCGCCAAAAAGTGTTGTGGAAATCCTTTCTTGGAACCGATGTACTGGCCCTTGCGTTAAGTATATTATACAAATAAAAGAATATGCCCTAAGCTTTGCAAATATGTAGTGATCAACCAATCATTTTTTTATGAATGGAACCTATAAATCTTAATGAAAAATGGATATGGAAAAAGGTGTAAGAGGATAATATTCGAGAGTACCAAAACTAAGAATTAAAGGGAAGGGAAGTACACGAATTTGGTAATTTTTGCAAAGTTTTCAGAAGTCTTTAGGCCACCGCACACCTTACCATGCTTACGACTGTTCGCGATCCGATTTTGGAACAAATCGCATTTTGCTAATTTTCTAAAAATGTGAATGGAACATATTTCATTTGAGGTTAATATTTATTGAAAGAATACTAATATAACCATTTTGAACGATTGCAAGCCTTTATTTTGGAGTTAAGGCCAAATAAGTTGCAAATTGAAGCCAATCGCACGACTGCTATGACGTCATTGCGACTAGATATTAAATTTGCTTGTATTCTAAGAAGGATGGTAGAATATAAACAGACTTAAACATAGGAATTCATACGATGATATCGAACATTACGCGGTAAGATATCCCAAGTCTCAATATTAGCATCAAATTCTACTACGTTTTATTCCAAAATTGAGTCGCAGACCAATCGTAAGGTGTGCGATCGCTTTTACACTACTTCAGCATAACAGGCTTTGATAATATTGCTCCAAATTAGGAATGTTTCATGCTTCACCTTTACACATGCAGAACGCATTTATATTGTACTTATTGCTCTCTTTTTCAAAATAATATCTGTTGGAAAATTCATTTTTGTCGAACCATGTCATATTGCAGCTATTTTTTCGATCCATTAAAGGGATGGTCCGGGCTGAAAGTATTTATAGCTTAATAGAGTGGAATTTACTGAGCAAAATGCCGAATATTTCATCAAAATCGGATAACCAATGACAAAGATATTGAATTTTAATTTCTAGCAATATTTTGTGAAAACAGTCGTCATGAATATTCAGAAGGTGGGCTGATGATGTCACATCTCCACTTGTTCTTTTGTATTTTATTATATGAAATTAGGTTTATTCATTTTTCTTCCAAGAACTAGAATCAACTGATTTAGTGCATTAGATATTTATTACTGCTACTTATTTCATTATAAGGGAGACATATCATTCACGCAAGTATTAAATAATGAAAAAAAAAATGATCTTATGTTATAACATAAGAAAACAGAAAGTGGAGATGCGACATCTTCAGCCCCGCATACATTCGTAATTCCGAAGGTTCGGATATTCCGAAGGTCCGTGAATCCGAAAACGAAATGATTTTCGTAATTCCGAAGGTTCATTAGTACGAAAACGAAATGATTAAAGAACCTTATTTCGTTTTCGGATTAACGAACCTTCAGAACAACGAACCTTATTGCATTTTCGAATTATCGAACCTTTGGAATAACTCCACAAATGTACGGATTAACGAACCCTTTTACGTTTTCGGATTAACGAACATCGAGGTTTTGGCAATTTACGTGTTTCGGAATTACAAACCTTCGGAATAAAGAACCTTCGGAATTACGAACCTTCGGAATAACAAGTGTAACCCATCAGCCCACCTAATGAATATTCATGACGAATGCTTTCACAAAACATTACTAAAGTTTAAACTTCAATATCTTTATTATTTGTCATCCGATAATGATTTAATTTTCAGCATTTTGCTCAGTGAATTCTACTGTATGTATTTATAAATATTTTCAGCCCGGACCATCCCTTTAAGATATCTTTGTTGTGTGTATTTTTTCTTATTCTTTGAGGTCAAATACAACATATAATTATATAGAAAAAAAAATAAAGTGTTGACATTAAAATTCGGTTCTTGTTGCTTCTAGTTAATTTTGAAGCTTTATTTTACTTGTGAGAAAATGTAGCCTATATCCACTAAGGTCATATAAAACTTGAATGACAGAACAGAAACAAATGTAGTTTTTACTTCCAGGCTATGGAGGCTCTAATCAGTCTCTCGTATGTTCTTTCTAAGGAGAAATAACTGGAAGCAGAGGAAACCCATTATATTTCTCACCTTTCCGTGTTTTACTCCGCTTTAAGTCTGTGAACTGGAAGAAGAGGAAACTCATGCTATTTCTTACCTTTTCGAGTTTTACTCCGCTTTAAGTCTGTGAACCGAAAGCAGAGGAAACTCATGCTATTTCTCACCTTTCCGAGTTTTACTCTGCTTTAAGTCTGTGAACCGGAAGCAGAGGAAACTCATGCTATTTCTTACCTTTCCGTGTTTTACTCTGCTTTAAGTCTGTGAACCGGAAGCAGAGGAAACCAATTCTATTTCTCACCTTTCCGAGTTTTACTCTGCTTTAAGTCTGTGAACCGGAAGCAGAGGAAACTTATGCTAAGAGATAGTTTCTTACCTTTTCCGAGTTTTACTCCGCTTTAAGTCTGTGAACCGGAAGCAGAGGAAACTCATGCTATTTCTCACCTTTCCGAGTTTTACTCTGCTTTAAGTCTGTGAACCGGAAGCAGAGGAAACTCATGCTATTTCTTACCTTTCCGTGTTTTACTCTGCTTTAAGTCTGTGAACCGGAAGCAGAGGAAACCAATTCTATTTCTCACCTTTCCGAGTTTTACTCTGCTTTAAGTCTGTGAACCGGAAGCAGAGGAAACTTATGCTATTTCTTACCTTTCCGAGTTTTACTCCGCTTTAAGTCTGTGAACCGGAAGCAGAGGAAACTCATGCTATTTCTCACCTTTCCGAGTTTTACTCTGCTTTAAGTCTGTGAACCGGAAGCAGAGGAAACTCATTCTATTTCTCACCATTCCATGTTTTACTCCGCTTTAAGTCTGTGAACCGGAAGCAGAGGAAACTCATTCTATTTCTCACCTTTCCGTGTTTTACTCCGCTTTAAGTCTGTGAACTGGAAGCAGAGGAAACTCATTCTATGTCTCACCTTTATGTGTTTTACTCTGCTTTAAGTCTGTGAACCGGAAGCAGAGGAAACTCATTCTATTTCTCACCATTCCATGTTTTACTCCGCTTTAAGTCTGTGAACCGGAAGCAGAGGAAACTCATTCTATTTCTCACCTTTCCGTGTTTTACTCCGCTTTAAGTCTGTGAACTGGAAGCAGAGGAAACTCATTCTATGTCTCACCTTTATGTGTTTTACTCTGCTTTAAGTCTGTGAACCGGAAGCAGAGGAAACTCATGCTATTTCTCACCTTTCCGAGTTTTACTCTGCTTTAAGTCTGTGAACCGGAAGCAGAGGAAACTCATGCTATTTCTTACCTTTCCGTGTTTTACTCCGCTTTAAGTCTGTGAACCGGAAGCAGAGGAAACCAATTCTATTTCTCACCTTTCCGAGTTTTACTCCGCTTTAAGTCTGTGAACCGGAAGCAGAGGAAACTTATGCTATTTCTTACCTTTCCGAGTTTTACTCCGCTTTAAGTCTGTGAACCGGAAGCAGAGGAAACTCATGCTATTTCTCACCTTTCCGAGTTTTACTCTGCTTTAAGTCTGTGAACCGGAAGCAGAGGAAACTCATTCTATTTCTCACCATTCCATGTTTTACTCCGCTTTAAGTCTGTGAACCGGAAGCAGAGGAAACTCATTCTATTTCTCACCTTTCCGTGTTTTACTCCGCTTTAAGTCTGTGAACTGGAAGCAGAGGAAACTCATTCTATGTCTCACCTTTATGTGTTTTACTCTGCTTTAAGTCTGTGAACCAGAAGCAGAGGAAACTCAATCTATTTCTTACCTTTCCGTGTTTTACTCTGCTTTAAGTCTGTGAACCGGAAGCAGAGGAAACTCATGCTATTTCTCACCTTTTTGAGTTTTTCTCCGCTTTAAGTCTGTGGACAGGAAACAGAGGACACACTTAATTTCTCACCTCTCCGAATTGAATACTGCTTTGTTAGGCCTTTTTACTGGACGCAAAGGAAACAAATATTCCAATACTTTCCATATTGTCTGCGTTGAACAAGAGAGGGGGAGGGGTGGAGATTGCTTATGCTTCATAAAGATAACGGAGTGATGACTCTTGATTTTTATTCCAGTGGAATATAGGCCTTAGGAATGTGGGGGGCTGCAAAATGAGATACGGGATGAAAATTTCCTTTTAGGAACGAATAATGAAAAATTGACCCCTGTTACTACCCCTTTGACCCCTTAACCCCTTGAATATCATTATTTTATTGTAATTATGATCCAAATCGCTTATCAGTTTCAATTTTCCTATTACACATAAAACAGATAGAAGTGGAAAAACATAAATGAAGGCATTTGCCTAAAAAAATGGGACTTCTAGTATGATTCAATCGTCGGGGCCTGTCTTAATGTGAGAGGGAGTTTGTTCCATACCATTGAAGTTATAACAGTGAAGTTTCATCTCCGGACTGTTTTATTTTAGTTAGATAATTATGTCAACTAAAGTCTTCCGAGGATCGAGTTCTTCTACCTGGTACCTAAATTTCTAAACAATCAGACAAATATTTCGGGGCGAGGTTAATATGGGATTTGAATGTACAAAAAAAATAGGAAGTAGTTTGAAAATGATTCGTTGTCTAATCGGGAGACAGTGTACATTATGTATTTGGGGTTCAGGAGGTGTGTCACAGCGGATTTTGAAAAAAAGATGAGCGGTCCAATCTGTTCTTATGTCCAGAAATGATTTAATCATTTCCCATTCTCTATCTGTATGTGAAATTTTCATTTTCAACTGGACGCGGGAGGGTGGAAGTAGGGCCCTACTTGGCACCATTTCTAACAGAACAAAACCGTCATTTTAACATGTGGAATTTGTGTACACTCTAAAAAAAAAAATTGGGTAAAAGTGGAGGTAATTATCTGTTCAACCAACATTGGGCATTTGGGGAGGGGCATTTCTATTTATCCAGTGTAATGAAAATTTTGCCCATTCTTAAGTAATTGCTTCTTATTTTTAAACCTTACTGGACGATATGCTTCCCGCATTGGTAAAAGACGGCCCAAAATTGGTTGGACACATAATTACTCTCGTGGTGGTAAAAAAATTACCCAATACTTTGTTTACAGTGTACATTAAGTTAGTGAGAATAAATAAGAAAGAATGAATTAGTTCAAGTTATAGGGTATTCAGATGACCTTCATTAAAGGTCAAGTCCACCTCAGAAAAATGTTGATTTGAATCAATAGAGAAAAATCAAACAATCACAATGGTGAAAATTTCATCAAAATTGGATGTAAAATAAAGTTATGACATTTCAAAGTTTCGCTTATTTTTAACAAAATAGTAATATGAAGGAGCCAGTTACATCCAAATGAGAAGGTGGATGATGTCACTCACCATTTCTTTTGTTTTTTATTGTTTTAATTATACAATATTTCATTTTTTACGAATTTCATGATTAGGACTTCCTTGCCTGAAGCACAAAATGTTAAAATAATGAAATTTCACGTGTTCAGGGAGGAATGAAACTTTATTTCACATGGCAATGAAGAGAAAATCAAAATATTTCATATAATAAAATACAAAAGAAAAAGTGAGTGAGTGATGTCATCAGTTCCCTAATTTGCAAACCGACCGAGATGTGCATGTAACTGTTTTGTGAAATGAAGCGAAACTTTAAAATGTCATAACTGTCTTATTCTACATCCGATTTTGATGAAATTTTCGGTGTTATGCTTGTTGAATTTTTCTCTTTTTATTCAAATCAAGTTTTTGTTGGGGTGGACTTGTCCTTTAAAGACTTCAAAATAATGAAAAGTTCCGCAAATCCCTGTCATTGGGACCTATGAAGTTGGTAACGTTACCAGTATGAAATATCACCGTGGACAACTTTTCATTCATTTTTGTGCATGTAGAACATATTTCTAATCAATTCAAATATAATCATTAAAAATCAAAGTAATAAATGAACCTACATAAGATGCAGCCATGTCCCCGAGTTGTTACTAAGTTGAATTGAAATTGTCTTGAAAATAAAATAAACATATTTCCTATTCTTAAAGTTATAAAAGCCTGGGTATAAATACTCACATCCTAATCTATCCCAATAACCGCACGTCAACATAACTAATTCGCCCATCTATTGCTTTTGATAAAAGATAAATAATATGAATTATAGGCGAAAATATATCAAATCTTTAAAAATCATGTCTTGGCCATTTAACTTTTTTCTCAATCTAAAATTAAATTCTATTACTAAGATATTACTGATATTACCCCCAACCCTGTACCCATAACACAATCGTTATCCTTAACCGGTAATAACTCTGATAGTGAACTCGTAAGCTCCAAATAATCATTAATCTAGAATTCCTACCCAAACCAAAAGTAGATATCATTTTGGTTGAATTTCTATTTTTCTTTTACTTTTTCTTCTACTCTTCTTCGTTCTTCTTTTTCATAGCTTACTCACTTTCCTTTCAATTTATTTCATTTTATCTGTTTAAAAAAATATGTAAAATCGCTTTCCCTTTTTTGTCATATGAAATGCCCCCGGTCGTTTTATGATTTTGTTTGTCATGATTTCTCCGTTTAATCACATAATAGTTCAGCGCAATACTTTCTGTTTTCGTAAACTTGAATGCTTATGTCTCATAAATTTGCCTTTACATTTCCTTATTTTCTACCATTTAAATATTTTCAAAAGGAATGTTGACCACCGAACTGTGGTATGGTAAACCCCTTTCTATCTTCTTCTTTTAATTTCTCTAATGAACAGTTTCAATGCACCTTATATGGTTTCTCATAACGCATCTCATCATATTTTAATCATAATCATTTGGAATACATAATAGTTTAGGTAAATGGCATGTCGAAATCATGCCACATTTCCTCGTAAATGAGAAATAAATTAAAATGGGTTTTAGACTGTTTCAGTCTGTCTCCTCTTCAAATGTTATCTTCCCTTTCCCTTTTCTTCTTTTTCTTTTTTTTCTTCTTCTACTACTACTACTACTACTACAGCTACTACTATTATTACTACTTCTTCTCCTCCTTCTTCCATTCAATTTCCTTCTCTTTTTTGGTTAATGCCTTGCTAACTCGCAATTGTCTATACATTTCCCTTTATTGTTGACCCTTCCTTTTCAAATATTCATAGTTTGTTATTTTTTACGTTTTGAAAACCCACAATACTTAGAGGTTCGGAAATCTTGAAAATAATTTGAAAAATAATTATATAGGCCTATAGTTTTCGCCAGTTGTCCCCTCTTCTCGTAAATAGATGTTTAAAAATATATTGTTAATATTTTTAATTTTTTTTTATAAATCACGTTTGTTTTTAAAAAGAAAAACAGTTACACTGAAGGTCAGGTTATCTGTTCTAAACAAACATGATGCATGTCAGCATAAAATGAATACAGTACGGTATTTAAATAAACATATCATCATCTATCACTAATGTCAACATCAGACAGTTTTTAAAGCTATTTCTCAATCAACACAATCTAAACTGCTTTTTTGAACGTAGAGGGAGTATGTCAGTAGTCTAGATTTAGACGTGGAAACCCTCCATTCACCAGGCAGCGTTGTATTGAATCCATGATTGAATCCGTGGATTTGGAAAGAGTAAGTGTACGGGTTTCCGAGTAAAATAACTGATAACGTCAATATCTAGACTAATAACGAGGACGCCTCTTGGCCGCAGTCGGTTATTAAAAAAGCGCATAGGGGATTTGAAAAGGGGCTGAATTAAATTTGGACGATTTTTATTCCTATAAAGTGTAACGGTAAACTTCAGGTTTTTAAATTTTATAAGGTTCAACGCCAGAAGTAATTATTCATACATTTAGATAGATTTGTAGTGAGACATAAAAAAAAAGCTTTGACGTCGCCGGGATGAAATTTGGGGCGGAGTTATGCGGTAATGAAAGTCAACGAGTAGCGTGTGACATTTTGTGGACCTCATCATACACTTGCTAAACGGAAGCAACAAGACATTGATGTTTTTTGTCCGTTTTGTTACCTCTGGTTGTATGGAACTGGCATTGTTTTTCGCATTATCTAAAAAAAAATCCAGGAGTTTACTTTTGGGGGCAATATTTTTGTTTGTTGCGAAATGTGTCCTACAGGGGAGGGGCAAATCCCTGTATACTGTTATATTTTCCATTTGATTTATTAAATACCCCCTCCCCGGCTTTCCATCTTTCTATCAAACTTATACACTTACAGATAGTGGTTATAGGCACTGGCGTTCGGGTGGGGCGGGTTCGATTCCCGGCAAAGATATTTTTGCGGCCTTACCAATAGTGTCATGGGGAACCTCAGTTGATTTAAGCTACGTCTACCATTGTTCTCGTCACTAATTTCTTTCACAATATATGCACATATATTTGTCAGTGTGTGTATGTTGTAAAAGATTTCATTATTATCGCTATTATTAATGTTTATCATTATAATTAGTAGCAGTAGTAGTAGTAGCATTTTCAGATAATTATTATGAATTGTTAAGTGTAGAAATACATGACCACATCATTTTATTTGGGGGGGGTGGGGTGTTGGGGCTATTAGCCTTAGGCTATTGAATCTTCCGAGAAAATAAAAAAAGAATATTGTGGGCTTACGATAACGTATATATATATATATATATATATATATATATATATATAATTATATATATATAATATATATATATATATATATATATATATATATATATATATATATATATATATATTGTGTAAAGAAATGGATGAAGAGAACAATTAAATCAAGGCTCCCCAGAGCTATCTACCCTTTGGAAAAATTGGTGATGCCGAAAAAATGTCTCCGCCGGGAATCGAACCTGGGCCCCCAGCTTTGAACGCCGGTGCCTTAACCACTAGACCACATAGACGGGTTAGTGATAAGGGCGAGCCTGATCCAATTGACCGTCAGATAGACAGATTTTCGACACCATACCAATTATCATTTCCTTTGTCGGGTGAAATGATAATTGATATGGCGTCGAAAATCTGTCTATATGACGGTCAATTGGATCAGGCTCGCCCTTATCACTAACCCGTCTATGTGGTCTAATGGTTAAGGCACCGGCTTTCAAAGCTGGGGGCCCAGGTTCGATTCCCGGCGGAGACATTTTTTCGGCATCACCAATTTTTCCAAAGGGTAGATAGCTCTGGAGAGCCTTGATTTAAGCTACGCCTACCATTGTTCTCTTCATCCATTTCTTTACACAATATTTAAAATAAAAGAGTTGCCGATGCTGTTGTACATGTATAGCTTCACACACATTTATATATATATATATATACATATATTTAAATCCTTGATGATATTATGTCTCTCGAGGTTACCCCAGACGCGTTAGATCCGGAGGGGAGGGGGCGCTCCCCAGGAGAAATATCCTATACATTTTTCGATAAATCATTTGGAAGCACTGTAAACGATAAAACCATTAAACTTGGCATAAAGTACTTTTAAACATACCAAATAGTCCATTATTCGGCGCCCTTCGCGGGACGCGCCTCTGAAAATCCTAATGAAAGGATTAGTCATCATAGAATGAAATGACCTTGCGGTGTAGGTTGCACAAATTTAGTCTAGGCGTATAGGGATACATTGAACCCCAAATAGCGTGCGCTTTAAGTTACAATTCGCTGATCAATGACTTAAGACCAGTGACCTTATGGTATCATGAGGAGCTAATATACAAGAGTAATGTATGTCAATACCTTATAACATTAAAACCATTTTATTAGAATTACCATTAATGTACATGTTAAGGAAATCATTTATCCTTCTTCTACTACTACTACTACTACTACTACTACTACTTCTTCTATATTTTTTCTTTTACTAAGACTACTCATGACAATCATTAAAACAGTAACAATGAAATAAATGGTAGTAATAATGAGAACACTAAATGTAATGGTAGTAGTTATAATGATCTTATGGTGAAATAAGAAGAAGCGGAAGGAGAATAAGAAGAATGATGAGGAGAAGAAAAAAGGAGGAGAATGTTTGAAGAAAAGACGATGAAGAAGATGATGGTCGTGATACTAATCATCAAATTAATGATAATAAGAATTATAAAGTTGTAAGAATTTATTTCATAATCACAACAACATTACATTCAAGAGATTGCGTTGTATTAGGCATGATTAATATGGAATAGTACGCAAATATTGTCTTTACAAAGTCTACAAGCATTACCATCATTTTCCATATGGTTTAATTGGGTTAAGCATGTGTAGCACACAATCCAATTTCTTAATCATGTAATGGAAGGTATGACTTCCACTGATATACTTAATCGTTTTTTTTTTGGGGGGGGGCAAACAAACCCCTCAAATATAAAATGATTAAAAGACAATACGCCTCTGATATAGAAACCTGTCCAGGAGAGAAAAACACCAGAGTGACATTTGGACATAAGGACATGTATGAAAATTAACCCTTGAATTTTTTTTTTTTGCTGTTCTCAGAAGACGTTTGCCCCTCCTGACCGTTTTCCAGGTATATTCCACTGCTACAGTGTGTAATAATTTTTCCACATTTTATTGTATGAACATCTGACTCTAAAGAAAAATGATGTTATAACAATATCGTGTAAGTACATTTGTATACATATACCCGATGTTGATAACTGGTACAGATGAAAATTGTCTAACGATTTATATCATTAAAACACGGGACCAAAAGAAACGTTGTATTCATATTTCATCTTGTTATTCGAAATTCAAAAGAAATCTCATAGAAATGCTCAACAATATTTAAACAAATTAATACTGTAAGAAATTTAGACGTTGAAAATCTCATGACAGTGCAGCAAGATACGGCGTATCGGGCAAAATTTATATTAAAATCAGTTGTGAGCGAGCAAAAATTTTGATATTTCTATTACAAAAATCAAATTTTATGATTGATTTTGAAATAAAAGTCAGAAAAATAAAACCACAAGTCACCCTTCTTTCTTCCCCTTTCCTTTCCTTTCCTTCCCTTTCTCTTTCATTTTCTTGGTCGTGAAAATTTTGGTGGTTTGGGGGCAAGCGCCCAAGCCCCCATCTGTGCGCCACTGTCTCATGTTAATTAATATATAATTTGAGTTTCAGACACGCAAGTTTAACTCTTAAACAAATTGACTTACCTGTACATGTATTGCTCTATATACGACAACTATACAGCAATGCATTGATTATAATAGTTGTGACGAACTCAGGTTTACCTCGGTCACAGTGGCTCTACGGCGGCCGTAAAACGGCGAGTCGAAAGCAGCAGTTTTATTTTTTTTGTACCAGCTACATAATGATAGGTGGTTTGATTAAAAATGAATAAAACAACTGTTTTCGACTCACCGTACGGCCACCGTAGAGCAAATCTGACCGAGGTATAGGTGGCTTATCACAAGATTACCAAGGCTGACAATACATCTCGCATTAAAAAAAATCGTTTTCAAAACGGGGGGGGGGGGGCACTTCCATTGACGAGCGGATACCATGCGCGACCATGGGGTCTCGAAAAGCACCCTAAACACGCAATTTCCATATTCTGAAAATGCACCCCTTTACAAGTATTGGCGTGTGACACCCTACCCTTAACAAGTATTGGAAACAAAACGATACTCTTGGCAAATATTCCCTGAAATGAACCCCTAAACAAGTACAGGATTGTTTGATTGTTACGATTCCTTCGGTCGTCGGCCTTATCTCATTTGGTTTAGTACGACCCCGCCTTCTACACCTCGAGCAAATTGGACTCTAAACACGAAGTGTTGGGGCAAAAAGGACATCCTTTATAAAACATTTTAATTTTGTTTTATCAACCCCGCATAATTGACCCTAAACACGTAAATTCCCTAGCGAAATAAATACCCTTTTTTCATTATTTTTGTGTTTTTGATACCCTTATCACGTTACGTACGTAACGTGCCCTATCGTGAAAAAGACATCCTTTTTACGTTTTTTTTTTTGGTCGCGCATGGTATCCACTCGTCAATGTAAGTGCCCCCCGGGATTCAAAAGTCATAATTTTTTTCCCAAAAGAGTTGTAGGCTTAGGCCTAAATTATGCTTTTGGAATAAATGATTTAAAGGTTAAGTCCATCCTAGAAAAACGTTGCTTTGAATGAATAAATAAAAAATAAACCAAACATAACGCTGAAAACTTCATCAAAACCAGGTGTAAAATAGGAAAGTTACGACATTTTACAGTTTTCTTTGTTTATAAAAACCCACATGCACAACTCAGTGATATTGCTCAATATTCCTCTCACTTTTTTTAGATGTGTGAATTATGAAAATCCAATATTTCAATTTCACAGATTTGACATTAAGGACCAACTTGACTGAACCACAAAATAATAAAATAATGCTAATTCCACCTGTCCCTGTAGGTATAAAACCATGTTTCACGTGATAAGGAGGGGGAAATTGAAATATTACATATTTCATATAATAAAATACAAAATAAATAGTGGGTGGTTGATGTCATCAGTCCCCTCATTTACTTACCGACCAGAATGTGAATATAACTGTTTTGTGAAATTAAGTGTTACTTTGATATATCATAACTTTTATATCTTACATCCTATTTTGATGATGTTTTGTAGTTTTATGCTTAAATAAATCCAGTGAATATTAAATTTAGTTTTAAACCTTGTAGATTTAAACATAAATCTAAAAGGTTTGAATCTAATTTTTTTGAGATATGAAAGTTTATCCTAAAAATTCAAAATAAATCCAACATTCGGCTGGTCACAATTCACATCCGATCTGGATTTATTTTAAGTCCTTGATTGATTTGTGGAGTGTTTATTAATAACTTGACCCATTTTTTCAGGGTTAATACTTCACATTATCTAATTATTTTTGACGTGAATACAATCTTTGTATTGAAATCATATATATCGTAGTATCGTAACTCTATGGAAATCCATCAGTGTAAAAAACAAATTCTACAGGAAATTTGCAAAATGTCCTTTGTAAACAAAGGAGAACACACCAAATTGTCAAGAAATCAATGAATTCATGTATATACATGTACATTCATATCCAGAAAATCTTTTGAACAAACATGTATTTTTTGACTTTGCGGGCTTTCCATAGTTGCGATTGATCGGATCTATTGCAACTCTTTGTAAGATGGGCCCCAGATCTGTACATGTCGGAAAATATGTAATCTACTCGCGTGCTGGATCTAAATTGATCAAAACCGTTATTTCATGTGCCATTCTAATAGCAAGTGGTGTTTTCCGATAAATTTCACCCCCAAAAATCGAGATAAAGAATTACAATGAAACAATTTAATGGTATATTACTTATACATAAGTCTACGCGTAATTTCAGATCATGTAAACCTATAGGTACAGGCTTGCTAGGTGACTATTTTAAGAAACTTAAGAAATAAATTGCATGTTCTCAGCATAAATTGTGCTTTGTGTTTTCACTAACATTGCTGTTGCCTAATTGAAACGGACCCTCGAAATATGATGAAAATAAATCATATGGAATTACACTTGTTTTTTAGATTTACCTGTATATATACAGGTAAATCTAGAAAACAAGCGTACAAAATGTTTCATATCTGAACGTGCTTTGTTTAACTTTGAGATTTTTTATCTCTTCTGACAAAGAAATAATGAAATCAAAAGAGTATCGTATAGTTCATAATCCCCTCTCAAAAAGGAGAAAAGTAATGTTTAACTGACATGATGTACTCGACCCCCATGTCTGATCACGGACCTATTACATGGTCTTATCCACTAGCGTACCTATGGGGGGGGGGGGCAGGAGGGCAGACTGCCCCCTTACAAAGTTGAAGACTTTTGTTTTGTTTTTTGCTTGTCCAATTTTTTTTCTGGCGCAAAATGTCGTTTATATCCTGTTCAGGACCTATTTTTTGCTCGTCAATTTTTTTGGGGTACAAAACCCTTTGTTTGTGGTTGAAGACCATTTTTTTTCTTGACAATTTTTTGGGCAACGATTTTGCCCCCCCCCCCCCTGTGGGAGATCCTAGGTACGCTACTGGTATGATCGGTACCCCCAACTTAATTGGTAATCCTTGGACAGATGCATTTGTTCCAGTGTTCCACCTCAGTATTCGTCCTATCAGTCAAATAAGAACTGTTGTTCACATCCTTTCCATAGAGTATCTTTTGTTGTTTCTGGTATGGTTGAAATGTCGATGACAGCTCAATCTTTTAAGACCTTCAGATCTAGGGGTGTAAAGATAAAATAATAAGAAGTAAAATTATAGACCGACTACAAGGATTAGATAATAAATCGGATGAGTAATTAAGCTAGTTTCTTTGTATACTTACAATTTCGGAGTTCGTTTTGTATGGATTATTTTCTTCATCCAAAGTAATGGTTGTCCAAATTATACATTTTTACCTAACTTTGCAAATTATTATGACCCGATTTCAGTATTATTAATATTGTCGACAATTTTTTAATGTAAAAAATATTCAAAGAAGAATAGAAAAGCGGTTACATAATCTATTGGGCAAATGCGATACCGTTATATGTAGGTAGGGCGAATGAATTTACTTACATCGGATAGATAAAGCAAACCTAACCAAGCCAGAAGACAATAGTGGAATAACGAATCATTTCATGAGGAATGGGCACTTGACACGCATGCATAATGTGTTTGTGTGTACTTTAATAAATGTTATTTTAAAAGTAATGATAATAATTTTTGTTGTATCAGATCGACGCGTCTAAGCGCATTATATCATTACCCCGGTCGTCGGGTCCTGATGGCTTACCCGCACACAATGTAAACAGTTGATCCATTCCCTGAGGAGCATTCCAACAGTTTTCAGACACAATTGTTTAGGAAATACATAGACTTTCACATCTGTGAGGTACCAATTTAGCACCAGCGTGGGATGTAGAATGGAAAAGTATACGCCTCGCTAAAGAACGCTACATGCATGCAGCACTGCATTAGAATATTTTCAGGCTGGGGTAGCAGTGTTCCTTTATTCTTATATTTTTTTTACATAAAGAATGATACAAATGGTATCTTAAAGTTCAAATACAGGCTGGAAGAGGTTAATGGTCGCTGGTCGTTATCTCCTGAAATATTTAGCTTATTGGTCTACATATCGATTTCTTGTCACTATAATAGGTGGAGTCAGAGATTGCCCTCTCCTGCACGCCGCTGTGTTTTTTATTGATAATTCGAGGGGTAATGCTCCCACGGGCCCACCTCCATCAAAATTGCCTGAGTTTAATTACTGATATGACACTTCGAATTTGTGCAATTTTACTAAAAACAGTTGTATGCATGTCCCTATGAATATGCAATGATGGAAATGATGATGCTATATCGCCACCTTAGAAAAATATGAAATTACCTTTACTTAGATTTCGTCCTCCGGGTCTACGTGCAATAAAAAAATGATTGTTTACTGATTTAGTGCGAAAGATAATTATTGCTACAACCTGTTTTGTAACAAGTGAGACGCGTTTTACAAATTATGAATGAAACTATACGAAATAGATTATGATTTCATGTAATGAAATAATGCAAGAAAAATGGAGACAACAAAATGTATTTCTATGACGACTTCCATATTGTGAATTCCATAATGAAATAACTTTATTATTTTTTCATTAGATTTCAATGAAATTTTTACTTGAGTTTTGCTCGTTGATTATTATTATTATCATTGTTATCATTATTATTCATTTTGCTCTCCCCTAATTTTCTCTTCCATAATGGCAGGATAGATCCGCATCCTGGCCAGATTTACGCCAATAGCATCAAGAGTGGAAGCTAAAATGAGAACTGCGTCTTGGCACCATTTTTTTTTAGTTGTTGAAAGGGGGAAGGAGTACATAAATTTTCAATGTAGACGGGCGGGAATGTGCTTGCTTATACACCAACCTCCCTTTAAGTCTGCATTAATGGATTAAAAAATCAAACTTGTTTTTCATATTCAAAATGTAAAGTTAGGAAAAACTATTCAAGCACATTGAGTGAATTTTGATTGATGTAGAAAAATATAAATTTTAATGTCTTACCGACTCCCATTGTTCCTGGGATGGCCTCTCTTTGCAACTGCATTCGACGTAATAAGTCTGACATTCTTTATTCAGCTCGGCTTGGTAATCGTGACTTCACATGTCTTTCATGTCTTTACTGTGATAAAGTTGAATTTCGCTGTTCAAATAAAAAAGTATGTTATCAGATATATATATATATATATATATATATATATATGTGTGTGTATACATATATATATATATATATATATATATATATATATATATAAAATATATATATATATACATACATATATGCATAATATATATATTATATATATATATATTAATATATATATATATATATATATATATATATATATATATATATATATATATATATATATATATATATATTTCTATATACACAGCAAAAACTGTGGTGTTAACCGGTGTACGTAGAGGACCACACCAGGGGGGCGTTTCATGAAAAGACTTGTCGGACGTTTTATCCGACAGTTACCATAGTAACAATACCTCTCAGCCAATCAACATCAGAGAAAGATGTGAGATCTGACAACTTGTCGGATGAAAATATTGAGGAAACACTCCCCAGTTGTTTTACACCGATATGTGTTATTACAACACCTTTGGTTGTTACATTTACACTCTTCGGTGTTATGGTCAATCTCTAGGGCGTAGTTTTAACACCTCAGGATGTGGTCCTCTATTAACACCAACTGGTGTCAATTTTAACACCACAGTTATTAAAGTGTATGTATATATATATATATATATATATATATATATATATATATATGTAAATAAAAAATATATGTATGTATGTATGTATATATATACATATACAGTGCGTATCAAAAAAAAGTTTACACTTTGAAAACGCCCTGGGAATTCAAAAATATGCAACATGTGGGTAATTTTTTCACATATAATTATGGGTTTGGGTCTCATCTATCAAATGAAAGTAAAAGTTTTGACAGAATGTTACACTTGAGTGAGCACTGTCCATTTTTGTAAAGCTCGCAGAAATCTGTTTGCGCAGAAATGCTTGTTTTCACGCTGTGTCAAGGGGAAAGGGCGAAATCAAACTTACCCTGCGAAGCATTTCTCATAAATTTCCCTAGCACTTTTAGCTAATTGAAATAAAACAGATACATTCAAGCATTTTGTAACAATTTTGCTGCCCAAATTTGAAATTTTAACACTTAGTAAGCACAACCTCTACCCTTTTTGTGCCAGCTGGATCTGAGGACATACCTGAATCTGAACAAAAGTTTATATCAGCCATCTCCAGCACTTTTCACTAAGTTTTTATCATTTAAAGTGGCTTTACATTTCATTTTTCATTTAATACTTTTTCTCCACACTTTTCCCAAGCTTGGCAATGATTAACAATATGAAAATCAAGCCTAAGCCATTTCATGTAAATCACAGCTCAGTGTAAAGCAAATATCGTCACGATGGACACGGTGTGTGGGGGAGTGGGGTGGGGCGCAATGCAGTCTTCGAAGTGTTTTGGGCAAGGAAACAAGTTTAAAAAGGTAAAAGATATCTTCAAATCAATTTTAATAGCTAAATTCCACGTGTTCTCCATGATTAAGGTCTACTTTTATTCGCATAACTATTTCAAAGTTCTGCGCAAATCATTTTTCACCAACTTTCCAAAAGTAAGTGGTGCTCACTCAAGCGGAAATATTTTTCGACAGTTATATCGTCATTTGCTTAAATGGATCTGCACCAATGCTAAAATGTGGAAAAATCATTAGGATATTACAAATATATAATTTTACAGGATTTTTTCTAAGTGTAAACTTTTTTTTGATACGCACTGTATATATATGTGTATATATATGTTTCTCCCTTACAAATATCTAAGCAATACCTTTGATCAAGCTAGGGCATTGCGGCTTAATCGTTAGTGTTCTAAACCCACTTACACCCGACAAAGGAAATTAATATAGATCAGTCAAATCGGGGTTAGTGGCTAGGGCATCAACTAACCCGCCTCTGTGGTCTAGTGGTTAAGGCACCGGCGTTCTAAGCTGGGGCCGGTCCGGGTTCTATTCCCGGCAGAGACATTTTTCGGTATAGCCATGTTTTTTTCCTAAGGGCGGGTAGCTCTCGGGAACCTTGATTTAAAGTTAAACTACGCCTACCATTGTTCTCTTCATTCATTTCTTTCACATATATAAATACAAGAGTTGCCAAAGCTGTTGTACATGTTTGTTTTTTAGTTGTTGAAAGCGGGAAGGAGTACATTAATTTTCAATGTAGACGGGCGGGAATGTGCTTGCTTATACACCAACCTCCCTTTAATTCTGCATTAGTGGATTAAAAAATTAAACTTGTTTTTCATATTTCAAAATGTAAAGTTAGGAAAAACTATGCAAGCACATTGAGTGAATTTTGATTGATGTAGAAAAATATGAATTTTAATGTCTTACCGACTCCCATTGTTCCTGGGATGGCCTCTCTTTGCAACTGCATTCGACGTAATAAGTCGACATTCTTTATTCAGCTCGGCTTGGTAATCGTGACTTCACATGTCTTTCATGTCTTTACTGTGATAAAGTTGAATTTCGCTGTTCAAATAAAAAATATGTTATCAGATAAATATATATACATACATATATACATACATATATATATATATATATATATATATATATATATATATATATATATATTCATATATTATATATTTATTTATATATACATGTATTTAAATACAAGAGTTGCCAAAGCTGTTGTACATGTTAGGGCAGCATCATACTACTCTTGGTAGTTTTCACCCAAAACACTTGTTATTGAAAGCTTTAACCAATTCTTGTGTGCACAGTGAGTTGCCCAATATGTTTAAGAGTGTATCATTGGGGGGGGGGGGGGGGGGGGGTCCATGCCAAATATTGGGAGGCAACTAGGGCAGCATGCAAGATTATTCGGGGGATTGGATATGTAGGCCTAATATATTTTTTAAAGAATCGAAATATCGGGAATACTAAGTAATCGAGATAATCACGAGGAAATTACCGTATTGTATTTTCTTGAATAGTGCATTTTTAAATGTTTAGTTAAAAGGCATAGATTTGCACTTTTCTTAAGAATTAATAGCCCCTATTCGCCTACTAACGTTTAATGCAGCCATGGAGATGCCAACATAATTTTCGTAAATTAGGTCTAATCCCTCATGCATACCCTATTGAATACAGTATACAGAAAGACACGAAGGGGCGGATCCAGTATGGGGAATGTTATTTTCTTTTAATTTCCTGATCGGCTGCTACCAGAGCTAAACCGAGGTTGGGGACGGTGCAGTTGTAATGATTGAAGTTACAATCAAGATGAGAATTTCTATAGGCCTACATTGAAAGCGCGAATTATTTCTACGTAGCTGCAAATGAACATTACCCTTTTAATAATTCATGAGCTGAATTCGTTTGATTTTATATGCCTAAAAAGGGTCACTTTGGAGAGTATAGGGAGCTAGAGCATACTTCTAAATAAGAATACGAGAGCTGAAATTGTTAGTATATTAGCTAACCTGAAAAGGGACACCACAGAATGTGAGCACGAAACCGGAGCAGATTTTATTTTTTAAAGACCTACCGGTCATGCCGGTATACCTAAAAAGAAAGGATATCTTAAAACACATTTTTTTTTAAAATCGCTATTCGAGCTGGAAACTTTGGGCATATTGACTTGAAAATTTGTTATTCTAAGAACTTTATCTTAAAGGTCAAGTCCACCTCAGATAAATATTGATTTGAATCAATAGAGCAAAATCAGACGAGCATAATGCAGAATATTTCATTGAAATCGAATGTAAAATAAAAAAGTTATGACGTTTTGAAGTTTCCTTTATTTTTACCAAAATAAAAATAATCATGTGCACAATTTAGTCATGTGCCAATGAGGTAATCGATGATGTCACTCACTATTTCTTTTGTTTTTATATTGTTTGAATTATACAAATTTCAATTTTTACAGATAAAATTTTGAAAAATAAGGATAATTGATCCATAAAATATCAAACAATGGTAAGTCCATATGTTCAGGGAGAATGGAAACTTTATTTCACAGAACATGGGGAAAAAATTAAACTATTTCATATTTCATACAATAAAATACAATACAATAAGTGAGTGAGTTATGTCACCAGTTCCCTCATCTGCATAATTATAAGCAGAATGTGCCTAAATGTTTTGTGAAATCAAGCGAATCTTAAATATCAAAACTTTATTATTTTACATCCGATTTTGATGCAATGTTCACCGTTATGCTTGTTGGATTTTTCTCTTTTTATTCAAACCAACTTTTTGTTGGGGGTGGACTAGTCCTTTAAGTTTTTTTTATAATCGCGAACACGAGTATCGTTGAACAAAATAATGTGCACGCGTGCGTAGTGGGAGCTGAAATGGAAGCATAATAAGTATAATTTTAAGCACTTGTAAGAGTGATTATTCTTCGCCTATTTCCTATTTTTCATTTCTAGCAAGGGGCTGATTAATTTTGCAAGAGAAGAGTGTGATTTGTCCCCACCCCCACTTTTTTGACAGAGCGACCGAGAGTCCCCTTGACACCGGCCCCCGGATACGCGAGGATTGGACTAATAAGAAAATACTAAATTCGGCCACCATAGTATAGGCCTATAAGTAAAAAAAATTATACATACACTACATTACAGTGGGTTTTTTCAAGTTTCCTGTTTACTAAGTTAAGAAAAAATAAGGACATACATGTACCTGAAAAACGTTCAGAATATAAGATAAAAGAACAATGGAAAGCAAACTTTGAATATTAATATTATTAATGTAAACATTACTAAGATATTTATTGTATACTATATATATATATATATATATCAAGCGAAGATGTAAAGGGATCAATGCTACTTTTATGCATAGGCATATCACTTCCCTTTTTCTCTCTCAGGTGGAAGAAAAATATATTTATAATTCGTTTCAATATTGATCAGCTAGTTCTGTTTGTGGGAGTACCGTTAGCATGCAATGCAACTTGATTGTCGATGCACTGTCAGGAGATATCGGCTAGACACTCATGATTATGATGATGATAATGATAGTCTATCTCTATTATCATGATTATCACGATTTATAGTTAAAACGAGGCATCAAAATTAGCATGCGGAACCTGCAACGCCGTAGGCGTACGCCTATGTGTTGTATGATGTTAAAACGGTAGACCTTTTGTGTGTCTACCTATTCTAAATACAAAAGCCATTAGGTTTCAAGAAAAAGGAAATAATACTTACTTCGTTCAAAGACAGATGAAGTTACACGCCGTACTCCTGTAGCTACATATATATATATACTTGCAATGATCTTCCTATGAACATTTTGTTGTACAGTTCGTATCCCCATTTATCTGGTACCCATTCATTGTTACCGTGACCTCTAGCTGTGTCAACATCTCTAGGCTCTGCGGCGAAACTTTTTTTACTCAAATACAAGGCCTATATTGTTGTAGGATCAAGGCTATTCTTTATTTTTCTCTCGCATTTTCCATATCAAAATGGATGTGGCTAAACATCATACGTCATTGAGGAATATCTCATTCCATGGACAAATTGTTAATCTGATATGCATATACCAGGAAATCGTTCCTAAGGCCTAACTATAGCAGGCCTAATTAATTAATGGAAATAAAAGTGTTATTGTAAATTATTGGTCCATCAAAATAATTATCAGCCTATCACTTTCTCTTATCTTTTTGAAGGATGATTAGAATCACTGTAATACATATCTTTTCAATCAATGTTGATAACATTAACATATTGTTATCATCACATTTACAATATTATCATAACAATAATTCCAAATATAAGAATGATTATAATTAGATTATTCATAATTATATCAATTATTATAATCATACTTATTATATTCATGATTATAATTATTATAATTGAGATTATGATCGGGGATGATCCAGTAATTTTTAAAGGGGGGCACATTTTCCCCGAGGAAAAATTTTTACATTACAAAATTTGATTGTGTCTCTCAAGGGGGGAGGGGGGCGGGCACGGACTGTGTCCCCCCCCCATGGATCCGCCAGTTATTATGATTACAATCATACTTACATGTATATTTATAATAAGTATTGATTATGATAATGATAATTGATTATAATTTTAATCATGTATATGATTATGATTATAATTGTAATTGTAATTTTTTAAATTTCAATTACAATTAAAATTGCAATTGATATTCTCATCAGAATAGTACATAATAATTTGGAGCAACATGCATGGCGTAAGGTAGAACCAACTTTGGAATCAAGGATCTTGGGCTCTTAACTTAGCATGAGGCAATTTCCTTAAGAAGAAATTGATCCCGGTTTTGCTGGATGGAAAAAAAAATGGTCTTTAATGAGGCTACGCATCTCCTTGTATCTGATTGGGGGAGGGGTACGATCGTATATTTAGACCGGGTTGGGTTTAGCAGCATGGCTGCATGATGATTGACAAGGCTTTTTAGCCCCGCCTACTTAAAACGCGTGTTTCCCAGCCCCCTCTCTCTCCCTCTCTCCCTCTCTTACACACACACACACTCACATACACCAACTGTAACGTACATAGTATACACGTATTTTGCAATGCAACCTCTGCTGTGTATACCGGCAGATGGCAGCAAATAACCCCCTCTTAATATGCCTGATATGATCATATTAAGCCATTTGATGAAAAGAGTATATCAGTCTTTATAAGTAGGAGACCAGGTTGTTAATACCTGTACTGAATTTAATCGATCTGTTACCCGCAATTTTACACTGCATGTATTCCGATTTTTACTATTCTTTTTAATTTATGTTTGGTTCTTTGACTAAGGTTTATCGATAGATTTTTATAGAATTATTTAGACAGGTTTCATTTCTTTACTCACTTTTGTGATTACAACAATTCTGGTTCTACTTTCTGTTAACGTTAAGGTGGCCAGATGCTCGCAGGTTAGGACTTCATTGACCTCCCGTATGATTTGCTATCATTGTCATCATCATCATTACCACCACCACCATCATCATCATCATCATCATCACCACCACCACCATCATCATCATCATCATCATCATCACCACCACCATCATCATCATCATCATACTGTTCCGGCACAGAAAATTTACATACAAATCAGTTATCATATCTTCGATCTTAAAATCTTGGTAATATCGTTTTTTCTTCACGAGTAATGACATAGACATTTTTTCTATTTTCAATACAAACAATGCATCATGTAATAAATATTACTCAACTGAAGATTTTACTTCTAAATTTAGAGACACAGAACACAAATTCAGTTTGCTTCACGTTAATGCCAGAAGTTTGAACAAAAACTTTGAATCATTGGAATCATTACTCTTTACTCTAAATAATTTCAAATTCTCCATTATCGGTGTCACGGAAACATGGCTTCATAATAATTCACCTATGATATTCAACTTGCAAAACTATAATCTTATAAGGCGAGATCGTGAAGATCAAAGAGGAGGTGGTGTAGCATTTTACATCAATGAACATTTGCAGTTTAAAATAAGAAAAGAAATATCATTAAAACAAAGTGAAACTCTATTCTTAGAAATCATGAAGCCGAAAGGCAAAAATATAATTATTGGATTAGTTTACAGACCCCCTCATGGCAATGCAAATTTATTTTGCGAAGAGCTTGAAATATGCCTTCATACCATAACAAAAGAAGATAAACAAATATATCTAATGGGTGATTTTAACATTGACCTGTTATCCCAAAATAATGACAACGATTTATTCCTACATATTATGCATTCATTTGGTTATTATCCCCACATAGATCAACCGACCAGAATTGATAGCCATTCATCAACACTTATCGACAACATATTTTCAAACATACTAAACAGAGATACTTCCAGCGGACTAATAATATCTGATATAGCTGATCATTTACCGGTTTTCTTATTATGTGATAATGATATTTCAAAAGAAAATTCACCTAAATCTACAATGTATAGTAAAGAATCCCCAATAAATATTGAATCGTTTAAAAGTGATCTTGCGATTGAGGAATGGTTAGATGTATTTAATGAGTCAAATTCAGATATTGCTTAAACAAATTTTAACCAAAAATTGCAGAAATATTACGATAAAAATTTTCCTCTATCACCTATCAAAAAAAGAAAAGCAAAAATGCCATGGATTACTAAAGCTATTCTACGATCCATACATACCAGAAATAAACTATACAAGACATTTTTAAAGAACCCTTCTATTCAAAACAAAAATAAATATAAAACTTATAGAAATAGACTAACCAATATAATTCGGGCTTCTCGCAAATTGTTTTATTCCGAGAAACTTAACAAAGTTAAATCAAACATGAAAGCCACATGGGAGATCATCAATGATTTGATTGGCAAGAAACCCAAAGTATTACCTAAAGACAATTTCACAGTTCATGCTGCTGCAATAAATTCAGATGATGTAGCTGATACCTTTAATTCCTTTTTCGTTAACATAGGACCCTCTTTGGCAAACAACCTTGCCAGACCAAACCAAAGTTTTGCAAAATTTCTTCCCACACCCATCAATTCTTCCCTATTCTTTAACCCCACAAATGTTCAGGAAATAATTGAAATAACAAAAAATCTCAAATCCAGCAAATCAAAGGGATATGATAGAATTAGTACTTTCCTCCTTAAGCAGATCATACATTATATTGTCACTCCATTGTGTCATATTTTTAATCTGTCGATCAGCACCGGTAAATGTCCAGATCCCCTTAAAATTGCAAAGGTAAATCCTGTTTTAAAAAAAGACAATCCACATGAAATAACAAATTATAGGCCTATTTCTATTCTCCCCAGCATATCCAAAATATTAGAGAAGATTATTTACAAAAGACTTTATAAGTTCCTAGATACTTTTCAGTTTCTAAATTCAAACCAATATGGATTCAGGAAAGGGCATTCAACTGATCAGGCTTTAATACAAATATACGATAAAATTACAAATGCAATGACAAATAAAGAACACATAATAGGAGTATTCATGGACCTAAGCAAAGCATTCGACACTCTTGACCACCAGATTTTACTTTAAAAACTTGAAAATTATGGAATTCGGGGAATCACACTATCATGGTTTGAGAGTTATTTGACTGATAGAAAACAATATGTCACTCACAATAATATTTCTTCTAATTTTCAGACAATAAAATGCGGAGTTCCACAAGGATCGATCCTTGGCCCCCTACTTTTCCTTATATATATTAATGATTTGACTACTGTAACGCCTTTATTATCATTTGTATTATTTGCCGATGACACAAACATTTTTTGTTCACACACTAGCTTAGAAACTTTAGTAGATACATTTAATCGTGAATTACCTAAACTATCTTTATGGTTTAAATGTAATAGGCTATCACTTAATATAGACAAAACAAACTTTATGTATTTTAAGCATACAAGTTCACATATTACTGAGTTTCCATACGACATAAGCATAGATAATATTCCACTCAAAAGGAAAAAAGAAACAAAGTTTTTAGGTGTCACAATAGATGAAAATTTAAATTGGAATGAACATATACGTTGTATAACTACTAACATCTCCAGAAACGTAGGTGTACTTTACAAAATGAAAAACATAATTCCTCATACTACACTCGTTTTACTCTACAATTCATTGATATTGCCGTATATATCGTACTGCAATATAGTTTGGGCAACGTGTGCAAAAACTAAAATTAATACAATATATTTATTACAGAAAAAAGCAATTCGAATTTGTACTAATTCGCAATATTTATCACACACAAATCCATTATTCCATAAACTAAAGACTCTAACTATTTTTGACATAAATTCATTTCAAAGCTTACTGCTTATGTTCAAATACGTAAATAACATGCTCCCACCTTCATTTCACAATTTTTATACTATGAACACATCTATCCATTCATACCCTACGCGGAACTCTTCTAATTTCCATTTAATCAACCCCAAATTGCTTATTGCGCAGAGATCCATAAGACACCATGGTCCTGATTTGTGGAACTCTCTACCAGAATCTATAAAAAGATCCACGTCCCTTTACTCATTTAAAGCAAACGTTAAATCCATGTTGATATCAGAATATTTGAAGTAAAATTTCTGTGTCGTTGTGTCATTAAAGCATCATCACCATCATCATCCTCTCCATCACCTTCATCTTCACCATTTCACCGTCATCTTCATCCTTATCATCTCCATCTTCAATGCTCAAATTAGATTACTGCTGTTTTTCATAAAATGTACTGTGTATCGATTCTGCTGTATTAATGTATTATATTAATCAATGAGTTTTAACCTGGGGTTGTCATTTTTTCAAGCAATCTGCTTATGATGACAATCCTTCTCCTGCAAATTGTAAATGTTAACTAATTTGGTATGAAATCAATTTTGTTTGTAATGATAATTTTAGTACATTTAGTTATGATTCATGCCAAAAAAAATTATCAATATACTATGTTTGTTATGTTATGGAAAATGTATTCTATACGAATGATGTAATTGCAGAAGTAAACAATAAAAATCAAATCAAATCTTTCTTTATTTCTTTTCCTCTCATTTCTTTGCTCGTGAAAAGGAGTCAATGGCCCCCTTACTCTGGTAGTCCGAGCACGTTCGCCACTCAAGAGGCGAGGTCCGCAGGGCTAATGGCCCCAAGCCCCCATCTGTATATAAATGGGATGAGGCGATACCCTTCTTTCCTTTAATGTCGTATCTGAAAGAAAATGGTTGAAAATAAGGTTTTTTGCCATTTCGTCTACTGCTTTTTGTCCACTCACCACATGGTCTAATGTCATTTCGTCTACCATCACTTGGTCCACTATCCAAATCGTCCAATTACCATTATGTCCAATAGCCAGTTGGTTTAATAACCATTTCGTCTACCATCACTCGGTCCTCTATCCACATCGTCCAATTACCATTATGCCCAATAGCCAGTTGGTTTAATAACCATTTCGTCTACCATCACTTGGTCCACTATCCACATCGTCCAATTACCATCATGCCCAATAGCCAGTTGGTTTAATAACCATTTCGTCTACCATCACTTGGTCCTCTATCCACATCGTCCAATTACCATTATGCCCAATAGCTAGTTGGTTTAATAACCATTTCGTCTATTATCATTTGGTGAAATAGTAATTTGGTCTAATTGCATTTTTTGACCAATTGGTCCAATAGCCATTTTGTCAATAATCATTACGTCTTTTACCATTTAGTCCAATAGTCAACTGGTCTAAAGGCAAATGATCTAATGACCACTTAGTCTACTTTCATTTCGTCTATGTTCCATTTGGTCTTAGTGCAGTTGGTTCACTGTCACTTAGTATAAGCCCATTTCGTCTAACAATCATTTGGTCCAATCACCAATAGGTCCAATTGCCATCTCAGCCAATCATCAGTTCATCTACAATCGTTAATAGTCTACTACTAGCAACCCCTACGTGTTTGGTGCCTGTGTATTGCTGACTCGACTCCTGTTGCTCTTGTGATTTATTATTAATTAAACCCTGTTGTTTGGTCGTCTTTTATTTACATAATTGTACACTATTTTCAGTTCCATTATAATATTATTTTTACGCAAGATAATGTATCTCATCGAACAGGCAAAGCCAGCGCGAAGCACGTTCGAGCGAAAAATCAATCATATGGAAAAAAACTTATTTTCCAGGTCTTCCCCTCACATTGTACTCACTTGTCTTCCTCCTCTTATTTTACCTATTCTGTTTTCTCCCCTCCTTTCCCATTTTTCATTCCTCTTTTTTTTATTTTTCGTGTCGCCAATAGCTGTTATTGGTATTATTGTAATTATTATATTACCATTGTTATTCCTGACTATTAGTA
Organism: Lytechinus variegatus; assembly: GCF_018143015.1. Taxonomy (NCBI): domain Eukaryota; kingdom Metazoa; phylum Echinodermata; class Echinoidea; order Temnopleuroida; family Toxopneustidae; genus Lytechinus; species Lytechinus variegatus. Next base: position 19,725,714 of record NC_054748.1, on the reverse strand, counting down.
CTATTTTATTATCATTATTACAATTATTATTTATTATTTGTTATATGACGATAATCAATGATGATTATCATTATAACTGTGCACTGGTTAAAAACAGAAGGAAGAGTACATTCCAAATCAAAGGACCCTATTTCAGTATGATCCTTTTTAACCACTCATTTTCCCCCTTTTGCGTGCATGATGTGATAGAAAGAGGGAGAGAGAGAGAAAGAGAGAGAGAGAGAGCGAGAGAGAGAGAGGGAGAGAGCGTGGGGGGCTGTATCGCTGTACTGCATCATCCATTTTCTGATAGAAGGCCGAGTTATCATCATGATTTTTCATATCATTCATTTTATCTTCAGTTTATAAGAAGTCATTTTGCCACCCCCGCTGCCGCGCTCGGCTAACGCGACGTATTTGTGTCAGACAAAATGGCTTTTTCACTAATTGGCTGTTAGACTAAATGACTAATAGACGATTTAGGAATTGGACGAAATAGTTATTAGACGATGTGGTTGTAAGACGAACTGATTATTGGACCTAACGAGTGGTGGACAAAATGATAAGTTAGACGATAAGGCGATTGGACAAATTGGACCATGTGGTGAGTAGGCGGAATGGCAGTAGACGAAATGAAGGTAGACCATGTGGTGAGTAGACGGAATGGCAGTAGACGAAATGAAGGTAGACCATGTGGTGAGTAGACGGAATGGCAGTAGACGAAATGAAGGTAGACCATGTGGTGAGTGGACGGAATGGCAGTAGACGAAATGAAGGTAGACCATGTGGTGAGTAGACGGAATGGCAGTAGACGAAATGAAGGTAGACCATGTGGTGAGTGGACGGAATGGCAGTAGACGAAATGAAGGTAGACCATGTGGTGAGTAGACGGAATGGCAGTAGACGAAATGAAGGTAGACCATGTGGTGAGTAGACGGAATGGCAGTAGACGAAATGAAGGTAGACCATGTGGTGAGTGGACGGAATGGCAATAGACGAAATGAAGGTAGACCATGTGGTGAGTGGACGGAATGGCAGTAGACGAAATGAAGTTAGACCATGTGGTGAGTAGACGGAACGGCAGTAGACGAAATGAAGGTAGACCATGTGGTGAGTGGACGGAATGGCAATAGACGAAATGAAGGTAGACCATGTGGTGAGTAGACGGAATGGCAGTAGACGAAATGAAGGTAGACCATGTGGTGAGTAGACGGAATGGCAGTAGACGAAATGAAGGTAGACCATGTGGTGAGTAGACGGAATGGCAGTAGACGATTGGGCAATTTAACAAAAGACGCTCATTATCATTATTTTTCATATATTTCATTTTCATTTGATTTATTGTAATTATTATTACAATTATTATTATTGTTATTATTAGGCCCTATTATTTATTTTTTTGGGGGGTACGGTGTTTTCCCTAAAATTTTTGGAGGGGATCATTTTACCACTCGATGCCCTGCGCTGTGGTAAATTATTCACATAACCAGGTCTCTCGGAGAGGACATTAAACCTTCGATTCTCTGGTTGCTTAATTACAATCATCCATTAGGTAAAATGAAAGTAAAAAGAATCCTCGTTCCGCTGAATTAAAGTAGATGAATACACGATTGAAACATGTCTAACAGGTTGTTGGGAATTCCCAGTCATTAAAAATTGTCTGATATTGAACTCGGTTCGTTTGCAACGCTGTGTTGGCACACGATACACCACTATGACTTGACAACGCCCAAGCAATTAAGGCATATCGATAGAACTATACCCCGTACAACACCACTGCTCTGATCAAACTGAGATATATGCTATTAACGGACACCAGGAGATTGAGGTAAGCATATTGAATGATTCATGCTTATTCCAAATATTACGTATCTATTTTACACATTCAAATGTCATCATGTATGAGAAACGTGTTGGATTTGAAATCACACTCTATTTGATGTGTGTTGTTTAATGAATAAATCTTCAATATTATTGGAATGTCATTTACCTTAATAACGCAATAACTACTAGTGAGAATATTGTAACATCACACTCTATGAACGGACAGGATCGAAACAAATAAAATTATATAACTAGCACATCAATGATGTGGAGCTCATCGGGCATCTTGCAACAAAATTTAACTCATTGTTTAATTTCAGCCCAGTTGACAATGTAGTGAATTGTATTCGTGACATAAGCCTTTCCGGTGATTTATGAATGAATTTCGTATAAATGAGCACTAATAATTTTCTGGTCACAATTTCTAAATTCTGTGTAGAATCATGGTGAACCTCATGCAGCTCTCAGATGGACCCCCCCCAAAAAAAAAAAAATAATCAAATCGGTCAACAAATAAATAAGCAATTAAAAAATATGTATAAATGAGCATATTCAATGAGTTTCAAAATTTTGTGTAGAAGTTTTGTATCCCCACCTAGATATACATGTAAAGCATATTATATACATAATATTATACATAATATACATGTAAAGCAAACAAAATTGAAATTCATCAACAAATACCATATACATGTAAACCAAACAAAGTTGAAATTTATCAACAAAAGGAGAAGAAAAGTAAACCCGTTTTTATAAATTTATCAATAAACTTTGCATAAATTAGCATTACAATTTTCTAGTCGAAATTTCAAAATTCTGTGTAGAAGATAGCTGAACCAAATGAAGCTTTACCAGAAGGAAGCAAGAAAAAATCAAAATTGGTCAACGGATAGGAGAGGCATTTTTTTTTGATGATTTAGAAAAATGTGCATACATTTTTGTAGCATATTAGTGACTTTCCAAGTTCTGTGTAGAAGTTTTGAATCCCCCACCTAGTACAATTAAGCAAACGGAATTGAAGTCGGACTTGAAAGGAGGAAGAATCATTTTGAAATTGTGGTTGGACGACAGACGACGGACACCACGCCACGGCATTAGCTCATCTGACCCTTCGGGCCGGATGAGCTAAAACCGTTGTTTAAGGGGGTGATCAGAATTGTTTTTCAACCATAGAGTAATGGGGAAAAATGAAAACTCATACTTTTTTCAAGCAATGACATTCCTCTTTGTATCTCCTCATTTCTTTTCTTTAATTCCACCTTCCCACTTTCCTCCCACGCCCCAAGCACCTTTTCCCATTCCCCCGTTCTTCTTCCTCCTCTCCCCTCCTTTTCCAATTACCCTTCCTTCAACTTCTTTTGTCCATTCCATTTTTTCCTCTTCCCCTCATTTTATCATTCCCCATTCCCCTTCCCCCTCTCCCTCCTTTCCCCACCTTCTTCACCTTTCCCCATTCTTTTCCAATTCCCCTTTCTCATATTCCTTTTTTTTCAAATTTTCCCTCCCCCTCATTTTATCGTTCCCCATTGCCCTTCTCCTCCCCCTCCTATTTTGGTCAAGAGCGGGAACCTGGGCTACCACCCTTCGCTCCTCCACTGATAACAATTTCAGGACCCGATGCAGAAATACTTACGTTTAATCATAACTAAAAGAATCAATCGCAAGTCCCTATAATACACGCATTCCGTTGGTTGCAAACAAAATTGCGATTGGTATTTTGAGTTGCGTAAGGTCACAACGTTTCTGCAACAGGTCAATACGGAGATAATATATCGAAGCTACGGAAATCTTTTCCAGTTTTAATTTGTCCCCAGGTATGGTTTGCACATGTATATAATTATTCATTGTTTCATTAATTATTTTTCAGTCTTCTAACAATCAAACCATGGCTGAATCATTAAAGACTGTCATCTCCCAGAGTACAGAGTGTCCATTGTGTCTTTCTACATTCACCTATCCCAAGATCCTGTCTTGTTCTCACACTTTCTGCAAGACTTGCCTGGACAACCTCTTAGAGTGTCACGGTAACTGCCAGATCCGATGCCCTGTCTGCAGAGCTGTGACCCAGGTCCCAAACCAAGATGTCGGCAAACTACAGGTAAATCTTGCTTTGAAGAGTCTGATAGAGGATATGGAGGGCCATCCTCAGATTTGCACAAATTGTAAATCAAATGACAAATCCTATGCTGCTGTCTACTGCCAAGACTGTGGCAACTATCTCTGCACCACTTGTCTTAATAAGCACTCTCAATGGGAAGGCTTTATCGATCATGAAGTCATTGCCATGAGTGAGATCTCATCAGGGAAGGTTTCAGTCCGTAAATACCGGAAATGCAGGAAACATCCAAAAGAAGACGAGGGTTGCTTCTGTTCCAGCTGCAGGAGATTCACATGCTTCAGGTGTGTTGTTATGGAACATACGGGGGAAGGACACAAGGTCATCGAGGGAACAGCTTACGAGGACAAACACACGAAGGGTATCGAAGAACTTAAATCAAAGGTGGACAAGAAACAATCATGCTTTCAGAAGTACATTGATTTTATAGATGAACAGACTAAAAGTGTTGACAGTGCCAAGAAACAGTGTACAAGTGACATTAATAAAGCATATGATGATGCAGTCCGGCAGTTGACAGTAAAGAGGAAAAGTCTAGTAAGAGAAGTCAAGGAAACGACCGAAGGAGTAAAGAAAGAACTGGAAAGTATGAAGACCACGGCCCAGAAGCACATCAATCGGTTGGCGACCATGGCTGAAATGGTAACTAACAAAATAAAGATTCCATTAGATATGGATACTTTGGCTGCACACGACACTCTGTGTGAAGAGTTACGAGACGTCTTTGATCAAAAGGATCCTGACTACGAGCAGCCGAAGAAATCGGGCATAAAGGGGAAAAGTGTCATGTTCAAGAGAAATGTTGGAATGGGTGAGCTAGGCCTTGGAAAGATTGTGAATGTAGTTGAAAGGAAGGTTGCCTTACCCACTAATAAAACCTTTGATGAAAAGGACGTTTCTTTGCCTACTTATAATATTGATAATGTAAAGAAGGTTGCTTTGCCAGCTCAATATAGCATGTATACCATGGTTGGTACACCAGACGGTAGGATGGCAGTAGGATGTCATAGAGGTGGCATGAATATCTTCTCTTCTGATGGTCAGCGTCAGCAGACAGTTCTGAAGGATGTTAAAATATCGGGGGTAGGGTTTCTTTCTGATGGTCGATGCGTTGTGATTGATACTTCAAACAACATCACACTGTACACACCAGAGTACACACAATTGAATGTAGTGTTTACGACTCTAAGTCGAGTTGAAGGTGGGGATTCTGATCTCACTGTTGATGATGATGATGTGATCTATGTGAGCTACATGAAAGCCAAGAAGATCCAGGTATTTTCAACAGCAGGTGGGCAAGCAGTCAGGGAGATACCATGCAACGGGTATGTACCTCGGCAAATCACTAGTTACCATGGTTCTCTGATCATTTCATCATTGGATGCTATCAGATTGATAGACAAACAGGGTGCTGTACAACATAAATTAAAGAAACCGGGTAGCCACCTTTACGCTGCTGTATCTCAATGGAATACAATCCTGATAGCCAAGGTGAACGATGGTGAAGATTTGGTGAGCATTGACGAGTATACAAATGAACTAAGACACATTCGAAACCTTGTTAATGATTACAAGATTGAGAACACTGTGATATTTTGGCATGTTTGGTGTAACCTCCAGCAGTACCGATCAGGAGAGATCGCTTTCTACACTCGGGATAGACTGCATATATTCCGCTGAAAATAATTGATGACATGATATCATAATTATTATCGCAGAAGATGGGGGGGGGGGAGTGATACCCACCGAGTTGCCATTTTCTGCTAAAAGTAAGCTGCTATAATGTAAAAATACATAAAACAATTGTTGGATCATTTCTTTCTGGATTTCTTACCCATAAAGAGCATTTCGCTTCTTACAACTATTTGTTTTCAATTTTGCATGTACCAACCATCATATTTATCATGTTTATCCTCTGTGTGGGGGAAATTCTAGTACTTGCATATCAGACAAATTGTTGTTAAATGTTTATGACAAACCATATGATTCTCTATTCATATTCATGACTGTATATAATATTTGACTAGTAATATGCCAGCATGGGCATGATGGGTGGTGAGATCATTGATATTAAAAGAGTTTACTGTTTATGCGCGTATACTATAGGTTTTCATAAATTGAAAGATATCTACATGTATGCTGTGAATCAAGACATTATTATAACGTGTGAATATAAAAATAATCATCTTCATGGAGATGGTCTGATCATCACTCTTCGATATTTTTCGGAGTGTGAAACACTTAAAAAACTTATTTCATTTATGAAAATTGCACGAAAAATGCATAAAACAGCATATAGTCATTGAATCTCAATTTTTAGTTTCAGCTTTCCACTTAATATCAAGCATCATCTTTATCATGTGTACCCTATGTGAGGGAATTTCTCGTGCTTAAATATAAGACATGATGTTAAATATACATATTGTAACAGTATCCTGTTTATGTGATTTGTTCAACTGATAACCTATAATGTTTATTCAACTAGAGGGCGCACTCTTGCTAAGTAATAAAGTACCCCCTTTCTGCCTGTAAGAAATCTCTAACTCCTCTCTGATGTTCGAGTCAAGTAAAACCATTTAACAACCCAACTACAACTTGAAACACATATTTTATGGGAAACCAAATGTTTCTCTCTTCAAATATGTCATGTATATAATACTTGTCTAGCAATGACTATCGTGGCAATGTGATATTTACCATTGATATTAATTAGTGTATGCTATACACTGTAAACACTGCGGTGTTAAAACTGACACCAATTGGTGTTACTAGAGACCACACCCTGAGGTGTTAAAATCACACCCTCGAGATTAAACATAACACCAAAGAGTGTAACTGTGACAACAAAAGATGTTGTAATAACACCATTTTAAACCGGTTTAAAATAACTGGTGTGGTCCTCTATGTACACCGGTTAACACCACAGCTTTTGCTGTGTACTGTTTATGATTTTATGCATGTATATGTCGTTATTCTATGCTATCATTCTATCAAGGCATGTTACACTGTGTAAATATATAAATATCATCTTCATGGAATTGGTCTGATTCCTGCTCTTTCATATTTTTTTGAAGTGCTTCAATTTTAAAATGCAATTATATATGATAACTTGAATGTGAAACAAAACAAACAAATATTGCCGGCATTTAAGAAAATAGCATAAAATGCATAAAAAGCAACGTCAATGGATCTCAATTTTTATTTGGAACTTTGCTATCATCAAGCATCATCTTCATTATGTTTATCCTGTGTGGGGAAATTTCTAGTTCTTGTATTTTAGACATAATGTTATTAGATATATCATGAGAAATCAAATAATTTCTATTTCTAAACATATACTTCATATTTAACTAGTAATAACCATGGTGGAAGTGTAATATTTACCATTCATTTTAAAGTTGGTATGCTGTACTATGTATGCATGTATGTTTTTGTAATAGGTATTTTGTATGCATTGATCAGGCAGAAAGGAAGTGAAACAACGTTCTCCGTTATAGAACATGCTTATACTGTGTATTTTTTTTACCTGTATTTGATATAGAACCGATGTGACTTCGATAAATTCGAAGAAATTTAATTTGAAAATGCAATTATATGGAATAACTCGAATGTGAAATGAAATAGCTTAAACGAAGAATTTGTTATTGTATTTCAGGCAATGGCACGAAATGTACAGTAAAAGCGCAGTTGTAATGAGTTAATTGATGTCGATATTTGCCATCCATAGAGGTCTGAAGAACTTTTTATTGGTCCATAACTATATTAAATCTATATTTATATATTGTTTTGCATATATTATAACTTTGTAAAAAATAAAAGAAATCAAATGGAGCGAAAAGAAATTTTTTGAGGAGGCAAAATTCCTAAAAAGCTGGGAGCTAGCAAAACGGTGCAAACATCTAATTTTGTGATAGATTTCGACATAATATTCAGACAATGATATGTTCAGCCTTTTAGTTTCATTTACTTTTCTTCTTTTCCCCGTGGTCGTAAAAATCTTGAGGAAAGAACATAACTCAATCAAATTGTTACATTCTATCTAAGTTTTGAAAATCATTCAATAATATAATTTCAAATTTCTGCTTCGGATTTTGCCTTTTAAAAAAGGATTCAATTCGATAGAAGATCACGTCAGATATGACCTGCTATTATCGTGGGAAAAAATGAAACTGTAATATCATAATTAATTTATAGTCTACAGATATACTTATTTTTAGCAAAAATTCTCTTTCATCAAGAATCATGCAGTATATCCAGAATGAAGAGAAAACGTCATTAATTAATTATTCAATTGAGAAGGAAAGTATGATCACTATGAATGCAATTGTTTATATTTGCACAAATATGATCGAGAACAATTATGTGCATATGCATAAATAAAATAACATGTTAGTATTTAAGAACCAAGTTCACAATATACAGCTCTACAATACGATATGTCGAGTTTACAAGTAGAATGAGTTTATTAAAAGGTAAAATCAATTGTGCTCTTCATTTTCAGGAACTATAAAAGATTTGATCATCAATTTTATCATAGTATACATAATAACTTTTAGAAATTTTCTTAAAATGTACGAAACCAAACATTATAATGTAAACGTTGAAAAGTGAATAAAGGAAATGCAATTTCAAAATCTGTAAAAGAGTAGTAATATAATAATAACAGAATATCATAATTCATATTTGCTGTAATTTGGCTGATATTATTACAGTTATTGTTTTTTAGAGCATGCTTGTAGGAATTCACTAAGACCACAGCGCGAGCCGAAAATTTTTGATATTCAGATCAGAAAAGGGGACATTTTAAGGACTGATTTTAGGAATTCATGCATGGAGAGCAGACCAATCCACTAATGCGAACGTAATCACGGACAGAAAATGTTTAATATTAAGACCTTAATATGGGCAATCACTTTAACTAGTCATGAAAAAGAAGCATATGTCACTACATAAAACAATAACTCGAAGTGCGAGGAAATATATTTGGTGTATATTGACTTGAAAACGGGAGGTTTTAGTACAACAGGATTATATATCTCGCTAAACAGACAATGCTAGCACCAGGAACACTGAAGACATAGGCCCTAAGCAAATCATGTTTAATAAAGTTATGATAGAATGTTTATTATGTAATGTAACATAACACGATTACAATATGATATAACATTATAATGAATAATAATTTCTTCTTTCCTACTACGTTTCTCTTCCTTCTCCCTCTTTTTCTCCTTTTCCCAGTTTGCTTGATTTTTCTTTGTCAGCCGATGGTGGGGGGGGGGGCACGTGCCCCCCACCGTAGTTACGCCACTGACCGAAATACTGCATAATCTAACATGTCATAACGTTGTTTTTTCTTTTACGTTTTTGATGAGATTTCCAGTATGTTCTTTGTCAAATTTTCCCTTATTATTATTTGTTCCAATCATTTTATTTCAATTCTGGAGTATCTCCCCCTTTTAGAGATTTGATATATGTTGTAGTCATCAGTTAATCAGGGGTGAATCCAAGGGGGGGGGTGCCAAGCCCGGGGGCACTCATAGTGGGTATGTCCCGCGACCCCCATTTTTACACTCAAATTTCCGTTCCGAGGCATAGCATTTTGTCTTATTGAGAAAAAGAACAAAGAAAGCCCCTCCAAAGCATAGCATTTTATCATCGACAAAAAAGAAGAAAGAAATCTGTTCCAAAAGCTTCGCATGTTTCCGTTGTGCCGTTCCAGTCGCGTTGATCTGCTACAATGAGCGGCAATTTTGATGAAAAGCGGTCGCAGAGCGCTGTCCGAACATTGCCTCTGCGCAAGACCCTGCCACCGGGCTACCTGCATACACGTTCCATAGGGATTTGCATACGCACTCACACGCAGGCGACCAAGGACCCCCGTTTTTACAAATATTTGTGGTTCTGAAGCCTGCTCCGAGGACCCTCCTTTTTACAATAAACCCGCTCAAATTAAGCCCCTGTTATTTGTCTCGCCCGCGGCACATATTCCTACTGTTCCTACTACTTTTTTGGTCGATAATGGGGGTGGGTCAGTCAGCCCGAGCCCCCTATTTTGGGGCAACATGTAGAAAAAGGGTGTCCTTTTTAAGTAGAGAGAAACGTTTAAAACAGAAGAATGAGGTATCATACCCATGTTTAACTTACGACCTCGTAACGACCGGTCCGACCCCACAGGCCTATACCCGCAATGGGACCGCATTCAGTTGGTTCATATGAAGGCAAACTACGCTACCGGACACGTTTTTGCTGATATACAAAAACAACTTACTCATCACTGAAAGCGTGTTTTTTTTAGAAGTAGTGACATCATATATGACATGTCTATATTGGATTTACTGCGTTGGAACATTTCATTGGTTGACAGTATGCATACGATGTAAAGAAGAAGACTTGGTAAATCACGCCTACTCTACCATATCTGCATTGATAAATGCGTACCACAATCTTATTTTTCTATTTCAGTCACCAAGCCTCTAGCGGCAACTTTATATCATAACGCCCTTTTACTTATGAACTCGAAAATTTTCTTATAGAGTGACTGACCTCAGAACGCTGAAATCGCATACCATGAGGGGGCTTAATTTTTACAAAATTTTCTTGGGGAGGACCCCAGCTAGATCCCCCCGACAAGACGTACCTTTGGTGCGGGTTACGCCCCCCCCCCCCGCATTTAAAATTTTTGGGATCCGCCCCTGCTAATTCCATCTTGAAAAGACGAGATGTCAAATCAGGATTTGCCTCCAGCAAAGTAAGATCAATATTTCTGCTTTTTCATTTCTCTTTTTTTTTCTTCTTCTATTCTTCTTTCTTATATTTCCTCCTCCATTTTTTGCCTATTGTTTTCCTCTTTTCTCCTTTTATCTCTCACCTTCCCTTTTTAACTATTACGTTTTTTCTTACATCTTTTGTTCTTCCCTTTTTTCTCATGTCATTCTTCTTTTCCAATCCTATTTTCTTTTTTCAATAATGACTTTGTTTCTTCCTTTTTCATAATCTCATTGTTCCTGTATTTTCTTATTTCCATCTTCTCTTTATTATTCCTTTTTTCTTTCTTTGTTCCTTTCATTCTTTCCTTTTTTTCTTTCTTTCTTTCTTTCTTTCTTTCTTTCTTTCTTTCTTTCTTTCTTTCTTTCTTCCTTTTCCCTTTGTTCCTTTCATTCTTTCCTTTTTCATTCATTTTTTCCTTCTCCTTTTCTTTCTTTTTTCTTTCTTCCTTCCTTTCGTTATTCATTTCTTTCTTTATTACTTCATTTCTTTCTTTCTCTATCTATTCATTTTATTAATTCCTTCCCTTTTCTTTTATTTTTTCTTCCCTCCTCTCTTTCATTCATTCTTTCCTTCTTTTTCTTTCTTTCTTTTTGTATTTTTATTGAATCCTTTCTTCCTTTCTTCTTATGTTCCTTTTCCGTCCTACCATTTTTTCTTTCTTTTCTTCTTTTCGTTCTTTTCTTTTTTTTGTCTCTAAACAAGTCAATAATATACTTCAAACATTTCGATTATTTTCAATCAGGTAAAAAGAAAACCCGTGAATCAACCGTTACGCTGAATTGAAGTACATGAATGCACAACTGAAACATGTCAAAGGTTACTGGGAATTCCCAATCACTAAAAATAGTTTGATATTGAACTAGAATTCGTAAACAAGTGTAAATTTGCACACGATTCACTACGCACCACCATTATGATGAATTGATGTAGCCAAAATATATAATACTGCTGCTATTAGACCCTGTATAATACTATTGCTTCGATCAAAGCATAAGATACCTAGACATAATGTTAGATTGTAAACTATGCTGGGATGCTCATATAAAATATTTAATTAAGTCTTAAAGTTACAAAATATTCACACTAATGAAAATTAGTAAATTTTCAAACAAGGATGATTTGAATAAAATATATAAATGCACCATACAACCAACCTTTGATTATTCTTGTTCCGTATGGGGAAACTGTTCTTTATATAATAGAAATACACTTTTACGATTACAGAAAAGGGCTGCACGCATAGTAACAGGCAATTTTGATTATTATGTAAATGGCCTTGATATAATTAATTCTCTTAAATGGCAAACTCTTGATATCAGACGTGATTACTTTTTAGCTTGTATAATGTATAACTGTATTCATGAAAAGGCCCCAGTCCGAATGTGCAATGAAGTGGAAATGGTTTTTGAAAGACATTCTGTTAATACTAGACTTGCCAATACGTTGAACGTCGTTTTACCAAAGCCTACTCTCGAATAAGAGTTGTTTTAAATATGCTGGTGGCTTGGTTTGGAATAGCCTCCCATCTGATATTCAAAATGCAAATTCTCTTGAAGTTATTAGACGTATGTATAAATGCCAATATTTTAAAGCCGTCGTTTAATGAAATGATATGTATTGTTTTCTAATAGACTGACCTTCTTTTATTTCCTTCTCCCACCTCTCCCCCTCCTCTTTCTCTTACCTTCCTCTCTCGTCTTTCTTCTTTCTTTTATCCTGTTCTTCGTCTAGGTCATACCACTTATAAATATTTTTATATTGTGAGCCATGCATGTAGTTTACTACATGCATGGCTCACAATCTTTTATTATTCTAACTTAATTGGTTTGGAGGCTTATGTTTGTATTTTTATGATTTTTGTATATTGATAGTTTACTTTGAAATTTTCATGTTGTTCAAAATTGTCTTTGTATATACCTAATCTTACATGTAACAAGATCTTTACAATGTAAAACAATGTAAATTTAGCCTTTGGGCTACCATGAAGTGTTTTTTTTAATAAAACCATTTCTCTATCCATCTATCTATCTATCTATCTACTTTTTAGAAATTATTTTTATGCATTGTATATATTATGTGTGTGTTGTCAGGACCATGATGTCAAACAGCCTCGGCTGATCATGTTTTATCTTTATCCTGATTAAATATGTTACAATAAAACTGAGAAACATATCGTTTTTAATGGACATAAGCATTTTGATGTAAGTATAATGAATAATTCATGTATTTTCCAAAGATATTCTGTATATATTTTACACATTCAAATGCCATATGTATCAGAAACGTGTCGAATTTGAAATCACACTCTGATTGATATGGCTTGTTTAATGATTATATCTTTAATATTACTGGATTGCCATTTTTCTTCAATAATAAGCGATTGTTTCCAGTGAGAAATTGTAACATCACCATCTTTGAACAGACAGGATCGAAACAATTAAATTATATATACAAAGATCGTTGTTTAGGGGTGATCAGACTTATTTTCCAACCCGGAAGTAATGTGGAAAATGCAAAGGTAAATTGCCTATTCGTCTAATGCCAATTCTTCCACTCACCACATGGTCTACCTTGATTTAGTCTAGTGCCATTCGGTCCATCAACATCAATTTTTGTAACTGAAGAAAACTTAATATGCCTTTTTAGAATGGAATTTGTTAATCTTTAATAATAGGTGAATCAAATGATTTTATTCCTCTGTTATTACATTCTTGACTTTACTAGGGGATGAGGAATACAGAGAAGAGACAAAGTGACTGTTTTTACTACATGTTTATCAAGTATTATCTGTTGATAAGCTGTACTTCTTCTAATGTAAACTAATAATGTGTATGCTGCCTGTTTTTCTTTTCTTATTTGTTTATTCTGTTATATTTTAAATTACTCGTATTAATTATATGTGATTTGTTATACAAAATTATGAAAACCCAATAAAAACTTAAGAAAAAAAAATTTCGTCTAAAAACCATTTGGTCCAATCATCACTTCGTCTAATCACCAGTTCGTCTATTACCATTTCGTCTCATAACCAGTTAATCTAAATAAATATCCATTTCATGTTTATTTATTTTGTCCAATTAATACTAAGTCCAGTTAGACTAGATTTTAGACTTAATTGCTATTAGACGAACTGGTTATTATATAAACTGGTGAGTGAAAGAAATTGCAATTAGACAATGTGGATAGTGGATTATGTTAGACCAAATGATAGTAAAAGAGTTTGGTAATTGGACGAAATGGCATTAGACTAATTGGAAATAAACTTATAAAAATAACACTCTTTTTAAAGCAATATAATTCCTAATAATCTTCTTTTGTTTTCACTCCTTTCCTTTCACCTTCCCAATTTATTCCCATTGTACCAAGCTCCTCTTTCCATTCCCCTTTCTCCCTCCCCCTCATCATTCCCAATTTCCCCTTGCTCCTCCCATTTCTTTCCCTATTCCAAAACCCAACGTGATCCTTTTATTACTCAGTGATGTAAGTCAAATGGCAGATTCTATGGTCCTTACGTGTTTATTATTCTGCATCTTGTTTAATAATAATTATTTTTCAGTCTTCTATAAACCCAACCATGGCTGAAGCATTAAAGACTGTCATCACCCAGAGTACAGAGTGTCCAGTATGTCTTTCTACATTCACCGATCCCAAGATCCTGTCTTGTTCTCACACTTTCTGCAAGACTTGCCTGGTCAACCTCTTAGAGTGTCACGGTAACTGCCAGATCCGATGCCCTGTCTGCAGAGCTGTGACCCAGGTCCCAAACTAAGATGTCGGCAAACTACAGGTAAATCTTGCTTTGAAGAGTCTGATAGAGGATATGGAGGGCCATCCTCATATTTGCACAAATTGTAAATCAAATGACAATTTCTATGTTGCTGTCTACTGCCAAGACTGTGGCAACTATCTCTGCACCTCTTGTCTTAATACGCACTCTCAATGGAAAGGCTTTATCGATCATGAAGACATTGCCATGAGTGAGATCTCATCAGGGAAGGTTTCAGTCCGTAAATACCGGAAATGCAGGAAACATCCAAAAGAAGACGAGTGTTGCTTCTGTTCCAGCTGCAGGAGATTCACATGCTTCAGGTGTGTTGTTATGGAACATACGGGGGAAGGACACAAGGTCATCGAGGGAACAGCTTACGAGGACAAACACACGAAGGGTATGGAAGAACTGAAATCAGAGGTGGACAAGAAACAATCATGCTTTCAGAAGTACATTGATTTTATAGATGAACAGACTAAAAGTGTTGACAGCGCCAAGAAACAGTGTACAAGTGACATTAATAAAGCATATGATGATGCAGTCCGGCAGTTGACAGTAAAGAGGGAAAGTCTAGTAAGAGAAGTCAAGGAAACGACCGAAGGAGTAAAGAAAGAACTGGAAAGTATGAAGACCACGGCCCAGAAGCACATCAATCGGTTGGCGACCATGGCTGAAATGGTAACTAACAAAATAAAGATTCCATTAGATATGGATACTTTGGCTGCACACGACACTCTGTGTGAAGAGTTACGAGAGGTCTTTGATCAAAAGGATCCTGACTACGAGCAGCCGAAGAAATCGGGCATAAAGGGGAAAAGTGTCATGTTCAAGAGAAATGTTGGAATGGGTGAGCTAGGCCTTGGAAAGATTGTGAATGTAGTTGAAAGAAACGTCGCCTTACCCACTAATAAAACATTTAATGAAAAGGACGTTTCTTTGCCTACTTATGATATTGATAATGTAAAGAACGTGGCCTTGACAGCTAAGGGTAGCATTAATACCATGGTTGGCACACCAGACGGTAGGATGGCAGTAGGATGTAACCCAGGTGGCATGAAAATCTTCTCCACTGATGGTCAGCTTCAGCAGACAGTTCTGAAGGATGTTAAAATATCGGGGGTAGGGTTTCTTTCTGATGGTCGATGTGTTGTGATTGATACTTCAAACAACATTACACTGTACACACCAGAGTACACACAATTGAATGTAATGTTTAAGACTCTGAGTAAAGATGAAGGTGGGATTTCTGATCTCACTGTTGATGGTGATGATCTGATCTATGTGAGCTACAGGAAAGCCAAGAAGATCCAGGTATTTTCAACAGCAGGTGGGCAAGCAGTCAGGGAGATACCATGCAACGGGTATGTACCATATCAAATCACTAGTTACCATGGTTCTCTGATCACTAAATCATCTGATACTATCAGATTAATAGACAAACAGGGTGCTGTACAACATAAATTAAAGAAACCGGGTAGTTTCCTTTGCGCTGCTGTATCTCAATGGAATACAATCCTGATAGCCAAGGTGAAGCATGATGAAGGTTTGGTGAGTATTGACGAGTATACAAATGAACTAAGACACATTCGAAACCTTGTTAATGATTTCAAGATTGAGAAGTCAGGGATATATTGGTGTTACCTCCAGCAGTACCGATCAGGAGAGATCGCTTTCTGCACTGAGGATAGACTCTATATATTCCGCTGAAAATAATTGATGACATGATATCATAATTATTATCGCAGAAGATGGGGGGGGGTGATACCCACCGAGTTGCCATTTTCTGCTAAAGTAAGCTGCTATAATGTAAAAGTACATAAAACATTTTTTGGATCATTTCTTTCTCGTTTCTCACCCATATAAAAACATTTCGCTCCTTACATCTTTTTTATTTCCAGCTTTGCATTTATCAAGCATCATCTTAATCATGTTTATCCTCCGGTGGGGGAAATTCTAATACTTGCATATCAGACAAATTGTTATTAAATATTTTATGACAAACCATATGATTCTCTATTCATATTCATGACCGTATATAATATTTGACTAATAATGCCAACATTGGTGGTCAGATCATTGATATTAAAAGAGTATACTGTTTATGCGCGTATACTTGTATGTTTTCATAAATTGAAAGATATCTATGCTGTGAATCAAGACATTATTATAACGTGTGAATATATAAATATTATCTCCATGGAGATAGTCCGATCATCACTCTCCGATATTTTTCGAAGTGTGAAACACTAAAAAAAGTTATTTCATTTATGAAAATTGCACGAAAAATGCATAAAACAGCATATTGTCAATGAATCTCAATTTCTATTTTCAGCTTTCCACTTAATATCAAGCATCATCTTTATCATGTGTATCCTATATGAGAGAATTTCTCGTGCTTAAAATATAAGACATAATGTTAAATATACATATTGTAACAGTATCCTGTTTATGTGATTTGTTCAACTGATAACCTATAATGTTTATTCAGTTAGAGGGCGCACTCTTGCTAAGTAATAAAGTACCCCTTTCTGCCTCTGATGTTCGAGTCAAGTAAAACCATTTAACAACCCAACCACAACTTGAAACACATATTTTGTGGGAAACCAAATGTTTCTCTCTTCATAAATGTCATGTATATAATATTTGTCTAGCAATGACTATCGTGGCAATGTGATATTTACCATTGATATTAATGAGTGTATGCTATACTGTTTATGATTTTATGCACAAATTGTAATATGTCGTTATTCTATGCTATTATTCTATCTAGACACGATTACACTGTGTAAATATATAAATATCATCTTCATGGAATTGGTCTGATTCCTGCTCTTTGATATTTTTTTGAAGTGCTTCAATTTCAAAATGCAATTATATATGATAACTTGAATGTGAAACAAAACAAACAAATATTGCTGGCATTTAAGAAAATAGCTTAAAATGCATAAAAAGCATCGTCAATGGATCTCAATTTTTATTTGGAACTTTGCTATTATCAAGCATCATCTTCATCATGTTTATCCTGTGTGGGGAAATTTCTAGTTCTTGTATTTTAGACATAATGTCATTAGATATATCATGAGAAATCAAATAATTTCTATTCATAAACATATACTTCATATTTAACTAGTAATAACCATGGTGGAAGTGTAATATTTACTATTCATTTTATAGTTGGTATGCTGTACTATGTATGTTCTTGTAATATATATATTTTATGTATTGATCAGGCAGAAAGCAAATGAGATCATGGTCTTTACGGTAAAAACAACGTTCTCCGTTATCATTATAGAACATGCTTATACTGTGTATTTTTTTTACCTGTATTTGATAAAGAACCGATGTGACTTCGATATATTCGAAGAAATTTAATTTGAAAATGCAATTATATGGAATAACTCGAACGTGAAATAAAATAGCTTTACGGAGAATAGCTTATTGTATTTCAGGCAATGGCACGAAATGTATAGTAAAAGCGCAGTTGTTATGAGTCAATGGATGTCGATATTTGCCATCCATTTTGAAGTCTGAAGAACCTTTCATTGGTCCATCACTATATTAAATCTATATTTATATATTGTTTTGCATATATTATAACTTTGTAAAAAATAAAAGAAATCAAATGGAGCGAAAAGAAAATTTTTGAAGGGGCAAAATTCCTAAAAAGCTGGGAGCTAGCAAAACGGTGCAAACATCTAATTTTGTGATAGATTTCGACATAATATTCAGACAATGATATGTTCAGCCTTTTAGTTTCATTTACTTTTCTTCTTTTCCCCGTGGTCGTAAAAATCTTGAGGAAAGAACATAACTCAATCAAATTGTTACATTCTATCTAAGTTTTGAAAATCATTCAATAATATAATTTCAAATTTCTGCTTCGGATTTTGCCTTTTAAAAAAGGATTCAATTCGATAGAAGATCACGTCAGATATGACCTGCTATTAACGTGGGAAAAAATGAAACTGTAATATCATAATTAATTTATTGTCTACAGATATACTTATTTTAGCAAAAATTCTCTTTCATCAAGAATCATGCAGTATATCCAGAATGAAGAGAAAACGTCATTAATTAATTATACAATTGAGAAGGAAAGTATGATCACTGTGAATGTAATTTTTTATATTTGCACAAATATGATCGAGAACAATGATGTGCAAATGTGTAAATATAATAACATGTAAGTATTTAAGAACCAAGTTCACAATATACAGCTCTACAATACGATATGTCGAGTTTACAAGTAGAATGAGTTTATTAAAAGGTAAAATCAATTGTGCTCTTCATTTTCAGGAACTATAAAAGATTTGATCATCAATTTTATCATAGTATACATAATAACTTTTAGAAATTTTCTTAAAATGTACGAAACCAAACATTACAATGTAAACGTTGGAAAGTGAATAAAGGAAATGCAATTTCAAAATCTGTAAAAGAGTAGTAATATAATAATAACAGAATATCATAATTCATATTTGCTGTAATTTGGCTGATATTATTACAGATATTGTTTTTTTTTCTTTTAACGATTTAATGAAGCAAAATACTTTGATGACGAGAAGACAAATTCTTTGTATAAAGTTGATTAATCAATAAAAGTTTTAAAGATAGTAATCTGTATGTCACTGGTATAGTATTGACTTGTTCAGAAAAAAGAATAGAACAAAAAGGGAGAAAGATAGAAGGAAAGAAAGGCATATATAAAGAAATAAAGGGAGGAAGAAAGGAATGAAGGAAAGAAAGATGGAGATTTTTCAATAGATAAATATGGAAATGAGGAAACGCTTTCTGGAACATTGGGAATCTATTAAAAATGCCTGTCAAATCATAATGGAAAGATTAGAGGTCATTGTCGAAAGTTGGTGGACCGTGACAGTAGGCCTACATCGTCTTAAGACTCGGACAGGATGAAATATAACTAATGTGTCGTTTGCCTAGTCAGAGTCCTGGGGCCCGTTGCAGAAAGAGTTGCAATCAAACGCAACTCTAAAAATCACGCGCAACTTGATTTTCAACCAATCAACAGCTCGCATTTCGGACTTGCGATTGATTTTTTGACTTGTGTTTAAATGCAACTCTTTCTGCAACGGGCCCCAGTACGAAACTGTTGAATTGATTCACCAATTTTCGACAAAGACTGTTTTGTTATGAAGAGCTATTGTCAAAAGATTCTATGTGTTATAGAAAGCGTCTGTGAAATGATTGCGAGAATGCCCTAATCAGGTTCGCCAGGGAGAAGAAGGAGGAACATATTATTATTTGCTTTCTTTTGTTTTCCATTTTTGTCTCGCCTGCGAAGCAAAGTGAGACTATAGGCGCCGCTTTTCCGACGGCGACGGCGGCGGCGGCGTCAACATCAAATCTTAACCTGAGGTTAAAGTTTTGAAATGACGTCATAACTTAGAAAGTATATGGACCTGGTTAATAAAACTTGGCCATAAGGTTAATCAAGTATTACTGAACATCCTATTAGAGTTTCATGTCACATGACCAAGGTCAAAGGTCATTTAGGGTCAATAAACTTAGACCATGTTGGAGGAATCAACATCGAAATCTTAACCCGAGGTTAAGTTTTTGAAATGTCAACATAACTTAGAAAATATATGGACCTAGTTCATGAAACTTGAACATAAGGTTAATCAAGTATCACTGAACATCCTACATGAGGTTCATGTCACATGACCAAGGTCAAAGGTCATTTAGGGTCAATGAACTTTGGCCAAATTGGGGATATCTGTTGATTTCCCCTCATAACTTTGAAAGTTTATGGATCTGATTCATGAAACTTGGACATAATAGTAATCAAGCATCACTGAAAATTTTGTGCAAGTTTGAGGTCTCATGATTAAGGTCAAAGGTCATTTAGGGTCAATGAACTTTGGCCGAATCGGGGGTATCTGTTGAATTACCATCATAACTTTGAAAGTTTATGGATCTGATTCATGAAACTTGTACATCAGAGTAATCAAGTATCACTGAACATCCTGTTCGAGTTTCAGGTCACATGATCAAGGTCAAAGGTCATGTAAGGTCAATGAACTTTGGCCATGTTGGGGTTTTTTGTTGAATAACCATCATATCTCTGTAAGTTTATTGGTCTAGTTCATAAAAAGTGGACATAAGAGTAACCATGTATCACTGAACATCTTGTGCGAGTTAGAGTAGTATTCAAAGTCAGCACTGCTGCTATATTGAACCGCGTGATGCAGGTGAGACGGCCAGAGGCATTCCACTTGTTTCTTCTTTTATCATCTCTCTATCTGTCTTTAGTATCTGTTTCTTGCTTTTTTTCTCACGCATTTTCTCCTGTTCTACTTTACCCCTTTCTGTTTTATTTCTTCCCTCCTATCATCCTTTCCTCTTTAGTCTTTTCTTTGTTTTCTCTTTGTTTGTTACTCCTCTATTTCTATCCACTTACTATCCTTACTACTACTACTACCCTGGCTATTTCACAAAATAAGCCTAATCTAATTTTTAACATCCCTTGGATTAAAAAATATAATACTTCTTATATTGAAAAAATACACAAAAGCAGAAAGACAATATCATCGGCTTCTCATTGCGCAAGACGAAATGTATGAAATTAAAAACCTGTTTCACCGAAGTACTGCAGAATCTAAAATGTCATAACGTTGTTGTCCTTTTACGTTTTTGATGAGATTTCCAGCATTTTCTTTGTCTAATTTTCCCTTATTATTATTTGTTCCAATCATTGTATTTCAATTCTGGAGTATCACTCCCTTTAAGAAATTTGAAATATGTTGCAGTCATCACTTAACCAGGATTGACTCCAAGGGGAGGGGCACTCATAGTGGGTATGTCCCGCGACCCCCATTTTTACACTCAAATGTCTGTTCCAAGGCATAGCATTTTGTCTTATTGAGAAAAAGAACAAAGAAAGCCCCTCCAAAGCATAGCATTTTCTTATCATCGACAAAACAGTAGAAAGAAATCTGCTCCAAAGCTTCGCATGTTTCCGTTTTGCCGTTCCGGTCGCGTTGATCTGCTACAATAAGCCGCAATTTTGGTGAAAAGCGGTCGCAGAGCGCTGTCCGAACATTGCCTCTGCGCAAGAGCACCCGGCGCTCCTGCCACTTGCTGCCACCGGGCTAGCTACATGCAAGTTTCATATGGATGCATACGCATTGGCGGCGGAAGCCAACAAAATTAGGAGGGGTCCACCTGAAATTTTGTGATGGACACAGGAAAAAAAAATTGACAAGCAAAAAAAAAAGAAAGTTATCAATTAAAATTCTAGAGGGGGGGGGGGGGGCCATCCCCCACCTCAACGGGTCTGTCGCCTCCATCCCCCCGCTTCCGCCGCCTACATGCATACGCACTCACAAACAGGCGACCCGTTTCAAGGACCCCCGTTTTCACAAACATTTGTAGTTCTGAAGCCCGCCCCGAGGACCCTCCTTTTTACAATAAGCCCGCTCTAATTAGGCCTCCGTTTTGTTTTGTCTTGCCCGCGGCACATACATGTTCCTACTGTTCCTACTATTTTTTGGTCGAGAACGGGGGGGGGGGGGCAGCCAGCCCGAACCCCCTATTTTGGGGCAACCTGTAGAAAAATGTGTCCTTTTTAAGTAGAAAGAAACGTTTAAAACAGAAGAATGAGGCATCATACCCATGTTTAATTAACGACCTCGTATCGCCCGGTCCAATCCCACAGGCCTACCCGCAATGGGACCGCATTCAGTTGGTTCACATGAAGGCAAACGACGCTACCAGACACATTTTAGCTGATATACAAACACAACTTACTCATCACTGAAAGCTTTTTTTTTAGAATTAGTGACATCATATATGACATGTCTATATTGGATTTACTGCGTTGAAATATTTCATTGGTTGACAGTATACATACGATGTAACAGGCGCGTACGCAAGGGGGGGGGGTTCGGGGGTTCAACCCCCCCCCCCTTTCGTTTCCTTTTTTTTTTTTTTTTGCTTGTCTCCCCAGAGGTCGGTCTGGTCAAGGAGTTATCGGGCAAGAGCCTGATAACTCCTTGGTCTGGTTACGGACAGTTCCCTTACCCAATAATGTATATGACAGCAATAATGAACAGAATCTCATGTTTCCGACGAAAAACACAGAAAAAATTTCCGCTCGCTTCGCTCGCTCCATTTTATTATATTTTTTATTTCCGCATGTCGCCGACATGATCACGGTATCGCCATTAACAAGGCCATACATGATTATTATGATGTATACATATGAATACAAGTGAACCAAGACAAAGACATACGTTTTCTTACAAAATATGTTTTACCAATATGAAAACCAAAATGACGGAAAACGCTAAAATGTCGGTTAGCTCGCTCCGCTCGCTCGTAATAATTTATGAAATTCCATAAGTATCTAGTCTCCTGTTCAAGGCCGTATTATGAGTGTTACGAATAGAAGGACATGTAGCATCGACTAATACTTGATTTACTAACAAACTATTGACAAGAAATGTATGTTTTGACGGGAAAACGCGAAAATTTCGGCTCGCTCACTCCGCTCGCTCGTAATCATTTATGAAATTTCTTAAGTTTCTAGTCTCTTGATCAAGGCCATATCATGAGACTTACGAGCAGAAGGACATGTATCATCAACTAATATGTAATCATTACCAACAAGCTATTGAAAAGAATTGTATGTTTTGACGGAAAAACGCAAACATTTCGGCTCGCTTACTCCGCTCGCTCGTAATTATTCATGACATTTCTCAAGTTTCTAGTGTTCTGATCAAGGCCATATCCAGGCGCGTAGCCGGGGGGGGGGGGCGGTCGCCCCCCAAAAAAGCGTCCCCAAAAAGAAAAAAAAGAAGGGAAAAAAGGAGAGGAGAAAAGGAAAAGGGAAGGAAGGAAAGGGAAGAAAGGTAGCTTTGTGTTTTTTTCTATTTATTCTTTATTTTTTTCTCAAAAGAGAAACTCCTTCACTCTTCTTGCTTTAAATTCATATATGAATTTTGCTTCCGCGCTGCGCGCGGTTAAATGACAATATTGAAATTCTCCGTTGTTCCCCCACCTTTTCTCTAACCCTGTTTTTCCACCTCAGCTATGTGCTTCTTGCCAGTTAAAGTTAAAACTGTATACATTAGGGCATGAATTTGAGTAAGGTTAGGCCGAAGTAAATGTATGAAGTTATCTTTTTTTTTCAAATGATCGCGCAACTTCTGGTCTGGTCGGCTCCGAGCGGGTGAAATCTTTATATCAGTTTCTGCCGTCACCTCCATAAAGTCAGCTTCTCCCGCTTTTCAGCTCATTACTATAAACAACCATAATTTGGGGGCAAACAGGTTCCTAATTTAAAAAGAGGAAGGTATGGAATTCGTGTCGTATTAAATAAAAAAGTACAATATTTTTTTATCAAATTGTATTAAACTTCATGTCATTTCCCTGTATACATTCATCTCCTGTCCTGTTTTGCGCCCTCAGTTTGAAATTTTGAATGACACTTAAGTTTCTTTATATTCAAAATGAAGCGCTTCAGGATAAGTCAAAAAAATTAATCATCCTTTATTATATAGATAGATAATTTCAATAAATCACAGAAGTTTCAACTTTATGCGCACTATTTTCCTTGTAATGAAGTTCAATAATCTTAGAAAATCAATTGAATTAGAGACGATTGGGTATTAGAGATATCTACATTTGATGAAACGTCCGCCCTTTGAAATTTCAGAGTTTCATTGCTCATCGCGGGGAGGAATATCTTCCTCTACCAATCTTCTCCTCTGTTTTGCGAGTTAAAAATATGCACTGATGCTAAATTGTTTGTAATCAAATCTGATCTTTCCAAAGAAAGTTTCAATATATCTTTGAGAATACCCTTTTCTCGGGACCCTTTTTATGGCAAGAAAAATTGATAAATCACTTTAGCTTCCGCGCTTCGCGCGGAGTTATTATCATTTTAATTTCCTCCATTGTATACCTCTTTTGTGCGTTTACAATCACTTTTGAAAACAAGGTTCAAAATCGCAATATAGTCAACCGAATTGGAGGTACTAGAGACAAGAGAAACGGCTCCTTTTCATTTTAATTTATGAAACACTAAAAGCTTCGCGCTTCGCGCGGGAGGGGGAAACTCCCCTCCCTGCACCCACCCCCTAGGGAGCGCGCTTTGCGCGCTCTGTAAGTGTTGGCACGCTTTGCGTGCATTTACCGCCCCCTCCAAAATGAAATCCTGGCTACGCGGTTGGCCATATCATGAGTGCTACGATCCGAAGGACATGTAGCATCGACTATGATACTAACAAACCATTGACAAAAAGGTTATGTTTTCAACGCAAAAACGAGAACATTTCTGCTCGCTCGCGGGTCATGACCGCACTGTTACATACCCATCCCCACTTAAATGTTATTGTCTTATTTGCAGCGCTGAAAAAAAAAATCATCACCTCCCCCCACTCATCACTTTTTAGAGACTGGGCGGGAGATTTTAAAAAAAAAATCAGCTCGAACCCCCCCCCCTTTCAAAAATCCTGCGTACGCGCCTGCGATGTAAAGAAGAAGACTTGGTAAATCACGCCTACTCTACCATATCTACATTGATTAATGCGTACCACAATCTTATTTTTCGATTTCAGTCACCAAGCCTCTATTGGCAACTTTATATCATAACGCCCTTTTACTTATGAAATCGAAAATTTTCTTATAGAGTGACTGACCTCAGAACGCTGAAATCGCATACCATGAGGGGCTTACTTTTTACAAAATTTTCTTGGGGAGGGCCCCAGCTAGATCCCCCGACAAGACGTACCTTTGGTGCGGGTTACGCCCCCCCCCCCCGCATTTAAAATTTTTGGGATCCGCCCCTGCTAATTCCATCTTGAAAAGCCGAGATGTCAAATCAGAATTTGCCTCCAGCCAAGTAAGATCAATTTCTGCTTTTTCATTTCTCTTTTCTTCTTCTATTCTTCTTTCTTATATTTCCTCCTCCATCTTTTGCCTATTGTTTTCCTCTTTTCTCCTTTTATCTCTCACCTTCCCTTTTTAACTATTACGTTTTTTCTTACATCTTTTGTTCTTCCCATTTTTCTCATGTCATTCTTCTTTTCCAATCCTATTTTCTTTTTTTCAATGTTTACTTTGTTTCTTCCTTTTTCATAATCTCATTGTTCCTGTATTTTCTTATTTCCATCTTCTCTTTATTATTCCTTTCTTCTTTTTTCTTTGTTTGTTCCTGTCTTTCTTTCTTTTTTTTCTTTCTTTTTTTTTCTTTCTTTTTTTTCTTTCTTTCTTTCTTTCTTCCTTTTTCCCTTTGTTCCTTTCATTCTTTCCTTTTTCATTCATTTTTTCCTTTTCCTTTTCTTTCTTTTTCCTTTCTTTCTTCCTTCCTTTCGTTATTCATTTCTTTCTTTATTACTTCATTTCTTTCTTTCTCTATCTATTCACGTTATTAATTCCTTCCCTTTTCTTTTATATTTTCTCCCCTCCTCTCTTTCATTCATTCTTTCCTTCTTTTTCTGTCTTTCTTTTTTGTTTTTTATTGAATCCTTTCTTCCTTTCTTCTTATGTTCCTTTTCCGTCCTACCATTTTTTTCTTTCTTTTCTTCTTTTCGTTCTTTTCTTTTTTTTCTCTCTAAACAAGTCAATAATATACTTCAAACATTTCGATTATTTTCAATCAGGTAAAAAGAAAACCCGTGAATCAACCGTTACGCTGAATTGAAGTACATGAATGCACAATTGAAACATGTCAAAGGTTACCGAGAATTCCCAATTACTAAAAATAGTTTGATATTGAATAGAATTCGTAAACAACTGTAAATTTACACACGATTCACTACGCACCACCATTATGAATTGATGTAGCCAAAATATATAATACTGCTGCTATTAGACCCCGTATAATACTATTGCTTCGATCAAACTGAGAAACATATCGTTTATAATGGACATAAGCATTTTGATGTAAGTATATTGAATAATTCATGTATTTTCCAAAGATATTCTGTATATATTTTACACATTCAAATGCCATATCAGAAACGTGTCGAATTTGAAATCACACACTGATTGATATGGCTTGTTTAATGATTATATCTTTAATATTACTGGATTGCCATTTTTCTTCAATAATAAGCGATTGTTTCCAGTGAGAAATTGTAACATCACCATCTTTGAACAGACACGATCGAAACAATTAAATTATATATATAAAGATCGTTGTTTAGGGGTGATCAGACTTATTTTCCAACCCGGAAGTAATGGGGAAAATGAAAAGCTAAATTACCTATTCGTCTAATGCCAATTCTTCCACTCACCACATGGTCTTCCTTGACTTAGTCTTGTGCCATTCGGTCCATCAACATCAATTTATGTAACTGAAGAAAACATAATATGCCTTTTTAGGATGGAATTTGTTATCTTTAATAATAGGTGAATCAAATGATTTAATTCCTCTGTTATTACATTCTTGCCGTTACTGTACTATAGGGGATGAGGAATACTTAGAATGAGACAAAATGACTGCTTTTACTACATGTTTATCAATTATTATCTGTTGATAAGCTGTACTTCTTCTAATGTAAATTAATAATGTGTATGCTGCCTGTTTTTCTCTTCGTATTTGTTTATTCTTTATATTTTAAATTATTCGTATTAATTATATGTGATTTGTTATACAAAATTATGAAAACCCAATAAAAAATTTAGAAAAAAACCAATTTCGTCTAAAAACCATTTGGTCCAATCATCACATCGTCTAATCACCAGTTCGTCTATTACCATTTCGTCTCATAACCAGTTGGTCTAAATAAATATCCATTTCATTTTAATTGATTTTGTCCAATTAACACTAAGTCCAGTTAGACTAGATTTTAGACTTAATTGCTATTAGACGAACTGGTTATTATATAAACTGGTGATTGAAAGACATTGCAATTAGACCATGTGGATAGTGGATTAGCTTATGTTAGACCAAATAATAGTAAAGGAGTTTGGTAATTGGACGAAATGGCATTAGACTAATTGGAAATAAACTTATAAAAATAACACTCTTTTTAAAGCAATATAATTCCTAAAAATCTTCTTTTCTTTTCACTCCTTTCCTTTCACCTTCCCAATTTATTCCCATTGTACCAAGCTCCTCTTTCCATTCCCCTTTCTCCTCTCCCCCCCTCATTTTATCATTTCCAATTTCACCTTGCTCATTCCCTTCCTTTCCCTATTCCAAAACCCAACGTGATCCTTTTATTACTCAGTGATGTAAGTCAAATAGCAGATTCTATGGTCCTTACGTGTTTATTATTCTTCATCTTGTTTTGTAATCATTACTTTTCAGTCTTCTATAAACCCAACCATGGCTGAAGCATTAAAGACTGTCATCTCCCAGAGTACAGAGTGTCCAGTGTGTCTTTCTACATTCACCGATCCCAAGATCCTGTCTTGTTCCCACACTTTCTGCAAGACTTGCCTGGACAACCTCTTAGAGTGTCACGGTAACTGCCAGATCCGATGCCCTGTCTGCAGAGCTGTGACCCAGGTCCCAAACGAAGATGTCGACAGACTACAGGTAAATCTTGCTTTGAAAAGTCTAATAGAGGATATGGAGGGCCATCCTCAGATTTGCACAAATTGTAAATCAAATGACAAGCCCCATGCTGTTGTCTACTGCCAAGACTGTGGCAAGTATCTCTGCACATCTTGTCTTAATAAGCACTCTCAATGGGAAGGCTTTATCGATCATGAAGTCATTGCCATGAGTGAGATCTCATCAGGAAAGGTGTCTGTACGTAGATACCGGAAATGCAGGAAACACCCAAAAGAAGACGAGGATTACTTCTGTTCCACCTGCAGGAGATTCACATGCTTCAGATGCAGTATGATGGAACATAAAGACGTCGAGGGACACCAGGTCGTCGAGGGAGCTGCTTATGAGGATAAACACGTGAAGAACATCGAAGACCTGAAATCAAAGGTTGACAAGCAACAGTCATGCTTTCAGAAGTACATTGATTTCATTGATGAGCAGAGGAAGAGTGTTGACAATGCTAAGAAACAGTGTACAAGTGACATCAACAAAGCATATGATGATGCGGTCCGGCACTTGACAGAGAAGAGAGAAAGCCTGCTAAAAGAAGTCAAGGAAACGACTGAAGGAGTAGAGAAAGAACTGGAAAGCATGAAGACAACGGCTAAGAAGTACATCAATCAGTTGACGACCATGGCTGAAATGGTAACTAACAAAATAAAGATTCCATTAGATATGGATACTTTGGCTGCACACGACACTCTGTGTGAAGAGTTACGAGAGGTCTTTGATCAAAAGGATCCTGACTACGAGCAGCCGAAGAAATCGGGCAGAAAGGGGAAAAGTGTCAGGTTCAAGAGAAATGTTGGAGCGGATGAGCTAGGCCTTGGAAAGATTGTTAATGTAGTTGAAAGAAACGTCGCCTTACCCACTAATAAAACATTTAATGAAAAGGACGTTTCTTTGCCTACTTATAATATTGATAATGTAAAGAAGGTTGCTTTGCCAGCTCAAGATATCATTAGTACCATGGTTGGTACACCAGACGGTAGGATGGCACTAGGATGTAGCCCAGGTGGCATGAAAATCTTCTCCACTGATGGTCAGCTTCAGGAGACAGTTCTGAAGGATGTTAAAATATCGGGGGTAGGGTTTCTTTCTGATGGTCGATGTGTTGTGATTGATACTTCAAACAACATTACACTGTACACACCAGAGTACACACAATTGAATGTAATGTTTAAGACTCTGAGTGAATATGAAGGCGGGATTCCTCGTCTCACTGTTGATGGTGATGATCTGATCTATGTGAGCTACAGGAAAGCCAATAAGATCCAGGTATTTTCATCAGCAGGTGGGCAAGCAGTCAGGGAGATACCATGCAACGGGTATGAACCATATCAAATCACTAGTTACCATGGTTCTCTGATCATTTCATCATTGGATGCTATCAGATTGATAGACAAACAGGGTGCTGTACAACATGAATTAACGAAACCGGGTAGTCTCCTTTACGCTGCTGTATCTCAATGGAATACAATCCTGATAGCCAAGGTGAAGCATGGTGAAGATTTGGTGAGTATTGACGAGTATACAAATGAACTAAGGCACATTCGAAACCTTGTTAATGATTACGAGATTGAGAAGCCTGAGCAATTTTGGCCTATTAAGTTATTTAGGCATGATTGGTGTTACCTCCAGCAGTACCGATCAGGAGAGATCGCTTTCTGCACTGGGGATAGACTCTATATATTCCGCTGAAAATAATTGATGACATGATATCATAATTATTATCGCAGAAGATGGGGGGGGGGTGATATCCACTGAGTTGACATTTTCTGCTAAAGTAAGCTGCTATAATGTAAAAGTACATAAAACATTTTTTGGATCATTTCTTTCTCGTTTCTCACCCATATAAAAACATTTCGCTCCTTACATCTTTTTTATTTCCAGCTTTGCATTTATCAAGCATCATCTTAATCATGTTTATCCTCTGTGTACGGAAATTCTAGTACTTGCATATCAGACAAATTGTTATTGAATATTTTATGACAAACCATATCATTCTCTATTCATATTCTTGACTGTATATAATATTTGACTAGTAATGCCATCATGGGTGGTCAGATCTTCATCATTGATATTAAAAGAGTATACTGTTTATGCGCGTATACTTGTATGTTTTCATAAATTGAAAGATATCTATGCTGTGAATCAAGACATTATTATAACGTGTGAATATATAAATATTATCTCCATGGAGATGGTCCGATCATCACTCTCCGATATTTTTCGAAGTGTGAAACACTAAAAAAAAGTTATTTCATTTATGAAAATTGCACGAAAAATGCATAAAACAGCATATTGTCAATGAATCTCAATTTCTATTTTCAGCTTTCCACTTAATATCAAGCATCATCTTTATCATGTGTATCCTATGTGAGAGAATTTCTCGTGCTTAAATATAAGACATGATGTTAAATATACATATTGTAACAGTATCCTGTTTATGTGATTTGTTCAACTGATAACCTATAATGTTTATTCACTTAGAGGGCGCACTCTTGCTAAGTACTAAAGTACCCCTTTCTACCTGTAAGAAATCTCTAACTACTCTTTGATGTTCGAGTCAAGTAAAACCATTTAACAACCCAACTACAACTTGAAACACATATTTTATGGGAAACCAAATGTTTCTCTCTTCATATATGTCATGTATATAATATTTGTCTAGCAATGACTATCGTGGCAATGTGATATTTACCATTGATATTAATTAGTGTATGCTATACACTGTAAACACTGCGGTGTTAAAACTGACACCAATTGGTGTTACTAGAGACCACACCCTGAGGTGTTAAAATCACACCCTCGAGATTAAACATAACACCAAAGAGTGTAACTGTGACAACAAAAGATGTTGTAATAACACCATTTTAAACCGGTTTAAAATAACTGGTGTGGTCCTCTATGTACACCGGTTAACACCACAGCTTTTGCTGTGTACTGTTTATGATTTTATGCATGTATATGTCGTTATTCTATGCTATCATTCTATCAAGGCATGTTACACTGTGTATATATATAAAAATATTATCTTCATGGAATTGGTCTGATTCCTGCTCTTGAATATTTTTTTGAAGTGCTTCAATTTCAAAATGCAATTATATATGATTACTTGAATGTGAAACAAAACAAACAAATATTGCCGGCATTTAAGAAAATAGCACGAAAATGCATAAAAAGCAACGTCAATGGATTTCAATTTTCATTTTGAACTTTGCTATTATCAAGCATCATCTTCATCATGTTTATCCTGTGTGGGGAAATTTCTAGTTCTTGTATTTTAGACATAATGTCATTAGATATATCATGAGAAATCAAATAATTTTCTATTCATAAACATATACTTCATATTTAACTAGTAATAACCATGGTGGAAGTGTAATATTTACCATTCATTTTAAAGACGGTATGCTGTACTATGTATGTGTACTTGTAATGTATATTTTATGCATTGATCACGCAGATATGAAGCAAAATCATGATCCTTATGATAAAAACAACGTTCTCCGTTATGGAACATGCTTATACTGTGTATTTTTTAACCTGTATTTGATATAGATCCGATGTGAAGTACACTACTTCGATATGAAGAGCTCACTTGCGAAAGGGGTTAGGTCCATTTTCCACAAAATTTGATTTTTTGGTCTCAATTTATAGATTTTTAGTAGCTCTATAAGATGATAAGAAAAATTGAAATTCCCTTTAAAAAGTGAGCTAAAATGGCAAAGAAAAATCACTTTTTTTCAAAAGGGGTTAGGTCCAATTCAATTTAGTTGCAGAAGGGATTATAGGTCCAAACATAATTTGTTTTAAAAAGAATATGAAGACAGGTGGATTTCTTTTATACCCAATTTTATGTTCTCATGATAGGGTATCACAAACATTTAGTTTCGCATTAGAATATTGCAATATGGGAGAATAAAAAATTTTTTTTGGCGTGGACCTAACCCCTTTTGCAAACAAACTGTTCTGAAGAGCTCATTTGTCAAAAGGGGTTAGGTCCATTGTTCATAAATTTTTATTGTTTTCTGTCACAAATCCTCTAAATTTTTAGTCGTTCTGTTGAAAACAACGAAAATTTAAAATTCACTTGAAAACGCGAAGAAAAGTGGCAAAAATAAATCTCCTTTTTAATTAAAATAGATTGGATTCGAATATATAGAAAAAAATTGAAGACAGGTAGATTTCTTTTATAACCAGTTTTATGTTCACATGATGGGGTAGTATCAAGACAATTTAGTTTCTCATGAGAGTATTGCAGTAAGTGAGAATAAACAACATGGTTTTTTCTCGGAATGGTAAAAAGTGGACCTAACCCTTTTGCAACTAAACTCTTAATATATTCGAATAAATTTAATTTGAAAAAGCAATTATATGGAATAACTCGAATGTGAAATTGAATAGCTTTACGGAGAACATGGAGGATAGCTTATTGTATTTCAGGCAATGGCACGAAATGTACAGTAAAAGCGCAGTTGTATATAATGAGTCAATGGATGTCGATATTTGCCATCCATAGAGGTCTGAAGAATTTTTTATTGGTCCATAACTATATTAAATCTATATTTATATATTGTTTTGCATATATTATATCTTTGTAAAAATAAACAAAATCAAATGGAGCGAAAATAAAATTTTCGAGGGGACAAAATTCCTAAAAAGCCGGGAGCTAGCAAAACAGTGCAAACATCTAATTTTGTGATAGGTCTCGACATAATATTCAGACAATGATATGTTCAGCCTTTTAGCTTCATTCATTTTCTTCTTTTCCCCGTGGTCGTAAAAATCTTAAGGAAAGAACAATACATGTATAACTCAATCAAATTGTTACATTCTATCTAAGTTTGGAAAATCATTCAATAATATAATTTCAAATTTCTGCTTCGGATTTTGCCTTTTAAAAAGGATTCAATTCGATAGAAGAACACGTCAGATATGACTTGCTATTACCTTGGAAAAAACTGTAATGAAACTGTAATATCATAATTAATTGTATTGTCTACAGGTATACTTATTTTAGCAGAAATTCTCCTTCATCAAGAATCATGCAGTATATCCAGAATGAAGAGAAAACGTCATTAATTAATTATACAATTGAGAAGGAAAGTATGATCACAGTGAATGCAATTGTTTATATTTGCACAAATATGATCGAGAACAATGATGTGCAAATGTATAAATATAATAACATGTAAGTATTTAAGAACCAAGTTCACACTATACAGTTCTACAATACGATATGTCAAGCTTACAAGTAGAATGAGTTTATTAAAAGGTAAAATCAATTATGCTCTTCATTTTCAGGAACTATAAACGATTTGATCATCAATTTGATCATAATATAAATAATAACTTTTAGAAATTTTCTTAAAATGTTTGAAACCAAACATTATAATGTTAACGTTGTAAAGAAAATAAAGGAAAGGCAATTTCAAAATCTGTAAAAGAGTAGTAATATGATAATAACAGAATATTATAATTCATATTTGCTGTAATTTGACTGATATTATTACTGTTATTGTTTTTTTTCTTTTAGCGATTTAATGAAACAAAATACTTTGATGACGAGAAGACAAATTCTTCGTATATAGTTGATTAATCAATAAAAGTTTTAAAAAATAGTAATCTGTATGTCACTGGTATAGTATTGACTTGTTCAGAAAAAAATAGAACAAAATAGGGAGAAAGATAGAAGGAAAGGAAGACATATATAAACAAAATAAAGGGAAGAAGAAGGAATGAAGGAAAGAAGGATGGAGAATTTTCAATAGATGAATATGGAAAGGAGGAAACGCTTTCTGGAACCTTAGGAATCTATTGAAAATGCCTGTCAAATTACAGACTAGAGGTCATTGTCGAAAGTTGGTGGACCGTGACAGTTGGCCTACATCGTCTACATCGTCTTAAAGGTCAAGTCCACCTCAGAGAAATGTTGATTTGAATCAATAAAGAAAAATCAGACAAAAACAATGCTGAAAATTTCATCAAAATTGGATGTAAAATAAGAATGTTATGACATTTCAAAATTTCCCTTATTTTTAACAAAATAGTTATATGCACGAGCCAGTTACATCCAAATAAGAGGGTCGATGATGTTACTCATTCACTCACTATTTCTTTTGTTTTTTATTGTTTGAATTATACAATATTTCAATTTTTATGAATTTGACGATTAGGACCTCCTTGCCTGAAGCACAAAATATTAAAATAATGGAATTCCACGTGATCAGGGAGAAATGAAACTTCATTTCACATGACAATGACGAGAAAATAAAAATATTTCATATGATAAAATACAAAAGAAAAAGTGAGAGAATGACATCATCGACTCTCTCATTTTGATGTAGCTAACTGTTTTTGTGAAATGAAGCGAAATTTTGAAATGCCATAACTTTCTTATTTTACATCCGTTTTTTAAAAATTTTTTAGTGTTATGCTTGTTTAATTTTTCTCTTTTTATTCAAATCAAGTTTTGTTGGGGTGGACTTGTCCTTTAAGACTCGGACCTGACGAAATATAACTCATGTGTCGTTTGCCTTTATAGAATCCAGGACGACACTGTTGATTTGATTCACCGATTTTCGACAAAGACTGTTTTGTTATGAATAGCTATTGTCAAAATATTCTCTGTGTTATAGAAAGTGTCTGTGAAATGATTGTGAGAATGACCTAATCAGGTGCGTCAGGGAGAAGGAGGAACATAATTATTTGCTTTCTTTTTTTCCCATCTTTTCTTCTTTTATCATCTCCCTCTCTCTCTCTTTAGTATCTGTTTCTTGAAAAGCGGTCGTAGAGCGCTGTCCGAACATAATTGCCTCTGCGCAAGCCCCTGCCACCGGGCTAGCTGCATGCACGTTCCATAGGGATGCATACGCACTCACACGCAGGCGACCCGTTCCAAGGACCCCCGTTTTCACAAATATTTGTGGTTCTGAAGCCTGCTCCGAGGACCCTCCTTTTTACAATAAACCCGCTCCAATTAAGCCCCCGTTTTTTTTTTGTCTCGCCCGTGGCACATGTTCCTACTAATTTTTTGGTCGTGAACAGGGGGGGGGGGGGGGGGCAGCTAGCCCAAGCCCCCTATTTTGGGGCAACCTGTAGAAAAATGTGTCCTTTTTAAGTAGAAAGAAACGTTTAAAACAGAAGAATGAGGTATCATACCCATGTTTAATTAACGACCTCGTATCGCCAGGTCCAATCCCACAGCCCTACCCGCAACGGGACCGCATTCAGTTGGTTCACATGAAGGCAAACTACGCTATACCAGACGCGTTTTAGCTGATATACAAACACAACTTACTCATCACTGAAAGCATTTTTTTTTGAATTAGTGACATCATATATGACATGTCTATATTGGATTTACTGCGTTGGAATATTTCATTGGTTGACAGTATGCATACGATGTAAAGAAGAAGACTTGGTAAGTCACGCCTACTCTACCATATCTACATTGATTAATGCGTACCACAATCTTATTTTTCGATTTCAGTCACCAAGCCTCTAACGGCAACTTTATATCATAACGCCCTTTTACTTATGAACTCGAAAATTTTCTTATAGAGTGACTGACCTCAGAACGCTGAAATCGCATACCATGAGGGGCTTACTTTTTACAAAATTTTCTTGGGGAGGGCCCCCAGCTAGATCCCCCTGACAAGACGTACCTTTGGTGCGGGTTACGCCCCCCCCCCGCATTTAAAATTTTTGGGATCCGCCCCTGCTAATTCCATCTTGAAAAGACGAGATGTCAAATCAGGATTTGCCTCCAGCCAAGTAAGATCAATTTCTGCTTTTTCATTTCTCTTTTTTTCTTCTTCTATTCTTCTTTCTTATATTTCCTCCTCCATTTTTTGCCTATTGTTTTCCTCTTTTCTCCTTTTATCTCTCACCTTCCTTTTTTACTATTACGTTTTTTCTTACATCTTTTGTTCTTCCCATTTTTTCTCATGTCATTCTTCTTTTCCAATCCTATTTTCTTTTTTTCAATGTTTACTTTGTTTCTTCCTTTTTCATATTCTCATTGTTCCTGTATTCAGTTATTTCCATCTTCTCTTTATTATTCCTTTTTTCTTTCTTTTTTCCTGTCTTTATTTTTTTCTTTCTTTTTCCCTTTGTTCCATTCATTCTTTCCTTTTTCATTCATTTTTTTTCCTTCTTCTTTTCTTTCTTTTTCCTTTCTTTCTTCCTTCCTTTCGTTATTCATTTCTTTCTTTATTACTTCATTTCTTTCTTTATCTATTTATTTTATTCATTCCTTCCCCTTCTTTTCTTCCCTCCTCTCTTTCATTCATTCTTTCCTATTTTTCTTTCTTTCTTTTTGTATTTTTATTGAATCCTTTCTTCTTATGTTCCTTTTCCGCCCTACCATTTCTTTCTTTCTTTTCTTCTTTCCGTTCTTTTTTTCTGTCTCTAAACAAGTCAATAATATACTACAAACATTTCGATTATTTTCAATCAGGTAAAAAGAAAACCCGTGAATCAACCGTTACGCTGAATTGAAGTACATGAATGCACAATTGAAACATGTCAAAGGTTACTGGGAATTCCCAATCACTAAAAATAGTTTGATATTGAACTAGAATTTGTAAACAACTGTAAATTTGCACACGATTCACTACGCACCACCATTATGAATTGATGTAGCCAAAATATCTAATACTGCTACTACCAGACCCGTATAATATTGTTGCTTTGATCAAACTGAGAAACATATCGTTTATAATGGACATAAGCAGTTTGATGTAAGTATATTGAATAATTCATGTATTTTCCAAAGATATTCTGTATATATTTTACACATTCAAATGCCATATCAGAAACGTGTCGAATTTGAAATCACACACTGATTGATATGGCTTGTTTAATGATTATATCTTTAATATTACTGGATTGCCATTTTTCTTCAATAATAAGCGATTGTTTCCAGTGAGAAATTGTAACATCACTATCTTTGAACAGACAGGATCGAAACAATTAAATTATATATACAAAGATCGTTGTTTAGGGGTGATCAGACTGATTTTCCAACCCGGAAGTAATGGGGAAAATGAGAAGGTAAATTACCTATTCGTCTAATCCCAATTCTTCCACTCACCACATGGTCTACCTTGATTTAGTCTAATGCCATTCGGTCCATCAACATCAATTTTTGTTACTGAAGAAAATTTAATATGCCTTTTTAGAATGGAATTTGTTAATCTTTAATAATCATAATTGGTGAATCAAATGATTTTATTCCTCTGTTATTACATTCTTGATTTACTATAGCATAGGGAATGAGGAATGAGAAGAGACAAAGTGACTGTTTTTACTACGTGTTTATCAAGTATTATCTGTTGATAAGCTGTACTTCTTCTAATGTAAACTAATAATGTGTATGCTGCCTGTTTTTCCTTTCTTATTTGTTTATTCTGTTATATTTTAAATTACTCGTATTAATTATATGTGATTTGTTATACAAAATTATGAAAACCCAATAAAAACTTAAGAAAAAAAACATTTCGTCTAAAAACCATTTGGTCCAATCATCACTTCGTCTAATCACCAGTTCGTCTATTACCATTTCGTCTCATAACCAGTTGGTCTAAATAAATATCCATTTCATTTTAATTTATTTTGTCCAATTAACACTAAGTCCAGTTAGACTAGATTTCAGACTTAATTGCTATTAGCCCAACTGGTTATTATATAAACTGGTGAGTGAAAGAAATTGCAATTAGACTATGTGGATAGTGGATTAGCTTATGTTAGACTAAATAATAGTAAAGGAGTTTGGTAATTGGACGAAATGGCATTAGACTAATTGGAAATAAACTTATAAAAATAATACCCCTTTTAAAGCAATATAATTCCTAATACTCTTCTTTTCTTTTCACTCCTTTCCTTTCACCATCCCAATTTATTCCCATCGTATCAAGCTCCTCTTTCCATTCCCCTTTCTCCTCTCCCCCTCATTTTATCATTCCCAATTTCCCCTTGCTCCTCCCCTTCCTTTCCCTATTCCAAAACCCAACGCGATCCTTTTATTACTCAGTGATGTATTCAAATGGCAGATTCTACGGTCCTTACGTGTTTATTATTCTTCATCTTGTTTTGTAATAATTATTTTTCAGTCTTCTATAAACCCAGCCATGGCTGAAGCATTAAAGACTGTCATCTCCCAGAGTACAGAGTGTCCAGTGTGTCTTTCTACATTCACCGATCCCAAGATCCTGTCTTGTTCTCACACTTTCTGCAAGACTTGCCTGGACAACCTCTTAGAGTGTCACGGTAACTGCCAGATCCGATGCCCTGTCTGCAGAGCTGTGACCCAGGTCCCAAACCAAGATGTCGGCAAACTACAGGTAAATCTTGCTTTGAAAAGTCTAATAGAGGATATGGAGGGCCATCCTCAGATTTGCACAAATTGTAAATCAAATGACAAGTCCCATGCTGCTGTCTACTGCCAAGACTGTGGCAAGTATCTCTGCACATCTTGTCTTAATAAGCACTCTCAATGGGAAGGCTTTGTCGATCATGAAGTCATTGCCATGAGTGAGATCTCATCAGGGACGGTTTCAGTCCGTAAATACCGGAAATGCAGGAAACATCCAAAAGAAGACGAGTGTTGCTTCTGTTCCAGCTGCAGGAGATTCACATGCTTCAGGTGTGTTGTTATGGAACATACGGGGGAAGGACACAAGGTCATCGAGGGAACAGCTTACGAGGACAAACACACGAAGGGTATCGAAGAACTTAAATCAAAGGTGGACAAGAAACAATCATGCTTTCAGAAGTACATTGATTTTATAGATGAACAGACTAAAAGTGTTGACAGTGCCAAGAAACAGTGTACAAGTGACATTAATAAAGCATATGATGATGCAGTCCGGCAGTTGACAGTAAAGAGGGAAAGTCTAGTAAGAGAAGTCAAGGAAACGACCGAAGGAGTAAAGAAAGAACTGGAAAGTATGAAGACCACGGCCCAGAAGCACATCAATCGGTTGGCGACCATGGCTGAAATGGTAACTAACAAAATAAAGATTCCATTAGATATGGATACTTTGGCTGCACACGGCACTCTGTGTGAAGAGTTACGAGAGGTCTTTGATCAAAAGGATCCTGACTACGAGCAGCCGAAGAAATCGGGCATAAAGGGGAAAAGTGTCAGGTTCAAGAGAAATGTTGGAATGGATGAGCTAGGCCTTGGAAAGATTGAGAATGTAGCTGAAAGAAACGTCGCCTTACCCACTAATAAAACCTTTGATGAAAAGGACATTTCTTTGCCTACTTATAATATTGATAATGTAAAGAAGGTTGCTTTGCCTAATAAGGATAGAAAACTTACCATGGTTAGTACACCAGACGGTAGGATGGCACTAGGATGTAGCCCAGGTGGCATGAAAATCTTCTCCACTGATGGTCAGCTTCAGCAGACAGTTCTGAAGGATGTTAAAATATCGGGGGTAGGGTTTCTTTCTGATGGTCGATGCGTTGTGATTAATACTTCAAACAACATCACACTGTACACACCAGAGTACACACAATTGAATGTAATGTTTAAGACTCTGAGTAAAGATGAAGGTGGGGATCCTGATCTCACTGTTGCTGGTGATGATCTGATCTATGTGAGCTACATGTATGCCAATAAGATCCAGGTATTTTCAACAGCAGGTGGGCAAGCAGTCAGGGAGATACCATGCAACGGGTATGGACCTCGGCAAATCACTAGTTACCATGGTTCTCTGATCATTTCATCATTGGATGCTATCAGATTGATAGACAAACAGGGTGCTGTACAACATGAATTAAAGAAACCGGGTAGTTCCCTTTACGCTGCTGTATCTCAATGGAATACAATCCTGATAGCCAAGGTGAAGCCTCATGAAGATTTGGTGAGCATTGACGAGTATACAAATGAACTAAGGCACATCCGAAACCTTGTTAATGATTACAAGATTGAGAAGCCTTGGACAGATTGGTATTACCTCCAGCAGTACCGATCAGGAGAGATCGCTTTCTGCACTCGGGATAGACTCTATATATTCCGCTGAAAATAATTGATGACATGATATCATAATTATTATCGCAGAAGATGGAGGGGGGGGGGTGATACCCACT
Source organism: Lytechinus variegatus (assembly GCF_018143015.1). Taxonomy (NCBI): domain Eukaryota; kingdom Metazoa; phylum Echinodermata; class Echinoidea; order Temnopleuroida; family Toxopneustidae; genus Lytechinus; species Lytechinus variegatus. Next base: position 19,685,619 of record NC_054748.1, on the reverse strand, counting down.
GAGTTGCCATTTTCTGCTAAAGTAAACTGCTATAATGTAGAAATACATAAAACAATTGTTGGATCATTTCTTTCTGGATTTCTTACCCATAAAGAGCATTTCGCTTCTTACAACTATTTGTTTTCAATTTTGCATGTACCAACCATCATATTTATCATGTTTATCCTCTGTGTGGGGGAAATTCTAGTACTTGCATATAAGACAAATTGTTGTTAAATGTTTATGACAAACCATATGATTCTCTATTCATATTCATGACTGTATATAATATTTGACTAGTAATATGCCAGCATGGGCATGATGGGTGGTGAGATCATTGATATTAAAAGAGTTTACTGTTTATGCGCGTATACTATAGGTTTTCATAAATTGAAAGATATCTACATGTATGCTGTGAATCAAGACATTATTATAACGTGTGAATATATAAATATTATCTTCGTGGAGATGGTCTGATCACCACTCTTCGATATTTTTCGGAGTGTGAAACACTTAGCAAAACTTATTTCATTTATGAAAATTGCACGAAAAATACATAAAACAGCATATAGTCAATGAATCTCAATTTTTAGTTTCAGCTTTCCACTTAATATCAAGCATCATCTTTATCATGTGTATCCTATGTGAGGGAATTTCTCGTGCTTAAATATAAGACATGATGTTAAATATACATATTGTAACAGTATCCTGTTTATGTGATTTTTTCAACTGATAACCTATAATGTTTATTCAGTTAGAGGGCGCACTCTTGCTACGTAATAAAGTACCCCTTTCTACCTGTAAGAAATCTCTAACTCCTCTCTGATGTTCGAGTCAAGTAAAACCATTTAACAACCCAACTACAACTTGAAACACATATTTTATGGGAAACCAAATGTTTCTCTCTTCAAATATGTCATGTATATAATATTTGTCTATAGCAATGACTATCGTGGCAATGTGATATTTACCATTGATATTAATTAGTGTATGCTATACACTGTAAACACTGCGGTGTTAAAACTGACACCAATTGGTGTTACTAGAGACTTCACCCTGAGGTGTTAAAATCACACCCTCGAGATTAAACATAACACCAAAGAGTGTAACTGTGACAACAAAAGATGTTGTAATAACACCAATTTAAACCGGTGTAAAATAACTGGTGTGGTCCTCTATGTACACCGGTTAACACCACAGCTTTTGCTGTGTACTGTTTATGATTTTATGCATGTATATGTCGTTATTCTATGCTATTATTCTATGAAGGCATGATTACACTGTGTAAATATATAAATATTATCTTCATGGAATTGGTCTGATTCCTGCTCTTTAATATTTTTTTGAAGTGCTTCAATTTCAAAATGCAATTATATATGATAACTTGAATGTGAAACAAAACAAACAAATATTGCCGGCATTTAAGAAAATAGCATAAAATGCATAAAAAGCAACGTCAATGGATCTCAATTTTTATTTGGAACTTTGCTATCATCAAGCATCATCTTCATTATGTTTATCCTGTGTGGGGAAATTTCTAGTTCTTGTATTTTAGACATAATGTTATTAGATATATCATGAGAAATCAAATAATTCTCTATTCATAAACATATACTTCATATTTAACTAGTAATAACCATGGTGGAAGTGTAATATTTACCATTCATTTTAAAGTTGGTATGCTGTACTATGTACGCATGTTCTTGTAATATATATTTTGTATGCATTGATCAGGCAGAAAGGAAGTGAAACAACATTCTCCGTTATAGAACATGCTTATACTGTGTATTTTTTTTTACCTGTATTTGATATAGAACCGATGTGACTTCGATAAATTCGACGAAATTTAATTTGAAAATGCAATTATATGGAATAACTCGAATGTGAAATGAAATAGCTTAAACGAAGAATTTGTTATTGTATTTCAGGCAATGGCACGAAATGTACAGTAAAAGCGCAGTTGTAATGAGTCAATTGATGTCGATATTTGCCATCCATAGAGGTCTGAAGAACTTTTCATTGGTCCATAACTATATTAAATCTATATTTATATATTGTTTTGCATATATTATAACTTTGTAAAAAATAAAAGAAATCAAATGGAGCGAAAAGAAAATTTTTGAGGGGGCAAAATTCCTAAAAAGCTGGGAGCTAGCAAAACGGTGCAAACATCTAATTTTGTGATAGATTTCGACATAATATTCAGACAATGATATGTTCAGCCTTTTAGTTTCATTTACTTTTCTTCTTTTCCCCGTGGTCGTAAAAATCTTGAGGAAAGAACATAACTCAATCAAATTGTTACATTCTATCTAAGTTTTGAAAATCATTCAATAATATAATTTCAAATTTCTGCTTCGGATTTTGCCTTTAAAAAAGGATTCAATTCGATAGAAGATCACGTCAGATATGACCTGCTATTAACGTGGAAAAAAATGAAACTGTAATATAATTAATTTATTGTCTACAGATATACTTAATTTAGCAAAAATTCTCTTTCATCAAGAATCATGCAGTATATCCAGAATGAAGAGAAAACGTCATTAATTAATTATACAATTGAGAAGGAAAGTATGATCACTGTGAATGTAATTTTTTATATTTGCATAAATATGATCGAGAACAATGATGTGCAAATGTGTAAATATAATAACATGTAAGTATTTAAGAACCAAGTTCACAATATACAGCTCTACAATACGATATGTCGAGTTTACAAGTAGAATGAGTTTATTAAAAGGTAAAATCAATTGTGCTCTTCATTTTCAGGAACTATAAAAGATTTGATCATCAATTTTATCATAGTATACATAATAACTTTTAGAAATTATCTTAAAATGTACGAAACCAAACATTATAATGTAAACGTTGGAAAGTGAATAAAGGAAATGCAATTTCAAAATCTGTAAAAGAGTAGTAATATAATAATAACAGAATATCATAATTTATATTTGCTGTAATTTGGCTGATATTATTACAGATATTGTTTTTTTTCTTTTAACGATTTAATGAAGCAAAATACTTTGATGACGAGAAGACAAATTCTTTGTATAAAGTTGATTAATCAATAAAAGTTTTAAAGATAGTAATCTGTATGTCACTGGTATAGTATTGACTTGTTCAGAAAAAAGAATAGAACAAAAAGGGAGAAAGATAGAAGGAAAGAAAGGCATATATAAAGAAATAAAGGGAGGAAGAAAGGAATGAAGGAAAGAAGGATGTAGATTTTTCAATAGATAAATATGGAAATGAGGAAACGCTTTCTGGAACATTGGGAATCTATTAAAAATGCCTGTCAAATCATAATGGAAAGATTAGAGGTCATTGTCGAAAGTTGGTGGACCGTGACAGTAGGCCTACATCGTCTTAAGACTCGGACAGGATGAAATATAACTAATGTGTCGTTTGCCTAGTCAGAGTCCTGGGGCCCGTTGCAGAAAGAGTTGCAATCAAACGCAACTCTAAAAATCACGCGCAACTTGATTTTCAACCAATCAACAGCGCGCATTTCGGACTTGGGATTGATTTTTTGACTTGTGTTTAAATGCAACTCTTTCTGCAACGGGCCCCAGTACGAAACTGTTGAATTGATTCACCAATTTTCGACAAAGACTGTTTTGTTATGAAGAGCTATTGTCAAAAGATTCTCTGTGTTATAGAAAGCGTCTGTGAAATGATTGCGAGAATGCCCTAATCAGGTTCGCCAGGGAGAAGAAGGAGGAACATATTATTATTTGCTTTCTTTGTTTTCCATCTTTTCTTCTTTTATCATCTCTCTATCTGTCTTTAGTATCTGTTTCTTGCTTTTTTTCTCACGCATTTTCTCCTGTTCTACTTTACCCCTTTCTGTTTTATTTCTTCCCTCCTATCATCCTTTCCTCTTTAGTCTTTTCTTTCTTTTCTCTTTGTTTGTTACTCCGCTATCTCTATCCACTTACTATCCTTACTACTACTACTACCCTGGCTATTGTACAAAATAAGCCTAATCTAATTTTCAACATCCCTTGGATTAAAAAATAAAATATTTCTTGTATTGAAAAAAATACACAAAAGCGGAAAGACGATATCATCGGCTTCTCATTGCGCAAGACGAAATGTATGAAATTAAAAAACCTGTTTCACAGAAGTACTGCAGAATCTAAAATGTCATAACGTTGTTTGTCCTTTTACGTTTTTGATGAGATTTCCAGCATTTTCTTTGTCTAATTTTCCCTTATTATTATTTGTTCCAATCATTGTATTTCAATTCTGGAGTATCACTCCCTTTAAGAAATTTGAAATATGTTGCAGTCATCAGTTAACCAGGAGTGACTCCAAGGGGAGGGGCACTCATAGTGGGTATGTCCCGCGACCCCCATTTTTACACTCAAATGTCTGTTCCAAGGCATAGCATTTTGTCTTATTGAGAAAAAGAACAAAGAAAGCCCCTCCAAAGCATAGCATTTTCTTATCATCGACAAAACAGCAGAAAGAAATCTGCTCCAAAGCTTCGCATGTTTCCGTTTTGCCGTTCCGGTCGCGTTGATCTGCTACAATAAGCCGCAATTTTGGTGAAAAGCGGTCGCAGAGCGCTGTCCGAACATTGCCTCTGCGCAAGAGCACCCGGCGCTCCTGCCACTTGCTGCCACCGGGCTATATAGCTACATGCACGTTTCATATGGATGCATACGCATTGGCGGCGGAAGCCAACAAAATTAGGAGGGGTCCACCTGAAATTTTGTGATGGACACAGGAAAAAAAATTGACAAGCAAAAAAAAAAGAAAGTTATCAACTAAAATTCTAGAGGGGGGCCATCCCCCCACCTCAACGGGGGGGGGGGGTCTGTCGCCTCCATCCCCCCGCTTCCGCCGCCTACATGCATACGCACTCACAAACAGGCGACCCGTTTCAAGGACCCCCGTTTTCACAAACATTTGTAGTTCTGAAGCCCGCCCCGAGGACCCTCCTTTTTACAATAAGCCCGCTCTAATTAGGCCCCCGTTTTGTTTTGTCTTGCCCGCGGCACATACATGTTCCTACTGTTCCTACTATTTTTTTGGTCGAGAACGGGGGGGGGGGGGCAGCCAGCCCGAGCCCCCTATTTTGGGGAAACCTGTAAAAAAGTGTCCTTTTTAAGTAGAAAGAAACGTTTAAAACAGAAGAATGAGGTATCATACCCATGTTTAATTAACGACCTCGTATCGCCCGGTCCAATCCCACAGGCCTACCCGCAACGGGACCACATTCAGTTGGTTCACATGAAGGCAAACTACGCTACCGGACACGTTTTAACTGATATACAAACACAACTTACTCATCACTGAAAGCTTTTTTTTTTAATTAGTGACATCATATATGACATGTCTATATTGGATTTACTGCGTTGGAATATTTCATTGGTTGACAGTATGCATACGATGTAAAGAAGAAGACTTGGTAAATCACGCCTACTCTACCATATCTACATTGATTAATGCGTACCACAGTCTTATTTTTCGATTTCAGTCACCAAGCCTCTAAGGGCAACTTTATATCATAACGCCCTTTTACTTATGAAATCGAAAATTTTCTTATAGAGTGACTGACCTCAGAACGCTGTAATCGCATACCATGAGGGGGCTTAATTTTTACAAAATTTTCTTGGGGATGGCCCCAGCTAGATTCCCCCGACAAGACGTACCTTTGGTGCGGGTTACGACCCCCCCCCCGCATTTAAAATTTTTGGGATCCGCCCCTGCTAATTCCATCTTGAAAAGACGAAATGTCAAATCAGAATTTGCCTCCAGCCAAGTAAGATCAATTTCTGCTTTTTCATTTCTCTTTTTTTTTCTTCTTCTATTCTTCTTTCTTATATTTCCTCCTCCATTTTTTGCCTATTGTTTTCCTCTTTTCTCCTTCTATCTCTCACCTTCCCTTTTTAACTATTACGTTTTTTCTTACATCTTTTGTTCTTCCCATTTTTCTCATGTCATTCTTCTTTTCCAATCCTATTTTCATTTTTTCAATGTTTACTTTGTTTCTTCCTTTTTCATATTCTCATTGTTCCTGTATTATCTTCTTTCCATCTTCTCTTTATTATTCCTTTTTTCTTTCTTTGTTCCTGTCTTTATTTTTTTCTTTCTTTTTCCCTTTGTTCCATTCATTCTTTCCTTTTTCATTCATTTTTTTTCCTTCTTCTTTTCTTTCTTTTTCCTTTCTTTCTTCCTTCCTTTCGTTATTCATTTCTTTCTTTATTACTTCATTTCTTTCTTTCTTTCTCTATCTATTTATTTTATTCATTCCTTCCCCTTTTTTCTTCCCTCCTCTCTTTCATTCATTCTTTCCTATTTTTCTTTCTTTGTTCCTGTCTTTCTTTCCTTTTTTTATCTTTCTTTCCTTCCTTCCTTCTTTCTTTTTCTTTCTTTTCTTTTTCATTCATTTTTTCCTTTTCCTTTTCTTTCTTTTTCCTTTCTTTCTTCCTTTTGTTATTCATTTCATTCTTTCTTTATTTCTTCATTTTTTTTTTCTTTCTCGATCTATTTATTTTATTCATTCCTTCCCCTTTCTTTTTTTTCTTCCTTCTCTCCTCTCTTTCATTCATTCTTTCCTTCTTTCTCTTTCTTTCTTTTTGTATTTTTATTGAATCCTTTCTTCCTTCCTTCCTTTCTTCTTATGTTCCTTTTCCGCCCTACCATTTCTTTCTTTATTTTCTTCTGTCTCTATTTTTTTCGTTATTTTCTTTTTTTGTCTCTAAACAAGTCAATAATATACTTCAAACATTTCGATTATTTTCAATCAGGTAAAAAGAAAACCCGTGAATCAACCGTTACGCTGAATTAAAGTACATGAATGCACAACTGAAACATGTCAAAGGTTACTGGGAATTCCCAATCACTAAAAATAGTTTGATATTGAACTAGAATTCGTAAACAACTGTAAATTTGCACACGATTCACGACGCACCACCATTATGAATTGATGTAACCAAAATATATAATACTGCTGCTATTAGACCCTGTATAATACTATTGCTTCGATCAAAGCATAAGATACCTAGGCATCATGTTAGATTGTAAACTATGCTGGGATGCTCATATAAAATATTTAATTAAGTCTTTAAGTTACAAAATATTCACACTAATGAAAATTAGTAAATTTTTAAACAAGGATGATTTGAATAAAATATATAAATGCACCATACAACCAACCTTTGATTATTCTTGTTCCGTATGGGGAAACTGTTCTTTATATAATAGAAATACACTTTTACGATTACAGAAAAGGGCTGCACGCATAGTAACAGGCAATTTTGATTATTATGTAAATGGCCTTGATATAATTAATTCTCTTAAATGGCAAACTCTTGATATCAGACGTGATTACTTTTTAGCTTGTATAATGTATAACTGTATTCATGAAAAGGCCCCAGTCCGAATGTGCAATGAAGTGGAAATGGTTTTTGAAAGACATTCTGTTAATACTAGACTTGCCAATACGTTGAACGTCGTTTTACCAAATCCTACTCTCGAATAAGAGTTGTTTTAAATATGCTGGTGGCTTGGTTTGGAATAGCCTCCCATCTGATATTCAAAATGCAAATTCTCTTGAAGTTTTTAAACGTATGTATAAATGCCAATATTTTAAAGCCGTCGTTTAATGAAATGATATGTATTGTTTTCTAATAGACTGACCTTCTTTTATTTCCTTCTCCCACCTCCCCCCTCCTCTTTCTCTTCCCTTCCTCTCTTGTCTCTCTTCTTTCTTTTATCCTGTTCTTCGTCTAGGTCATACCACTTATAAATCTTTTTATATTGTGAGCCATGCATGTAGTTTACTACATGCATGGCTCACAATCTTTTATTATTCTAACTTAATTGGTTTGGAGGCTTATGTTTGTATTTTTATGATTTTTGTATATTGATAGTTTACTTTGAAATTTTCATGTTGTTCAAAATTGTCTTTGTATATACCTAATCTTACATGTAACAAGATCTTTACAATGTAAAACAATGCTAAATTTAGCCTTTCGGCTACCATGAATTGTTTTTTTAATAAAACCATTTATCTATCTATCTATCTGTCTACTTTTTAGAAATTATTTTTATGCATTGTATATATTCTGTGTGTGTTGTCAGGACCATGATGTAAAACAGATTTTGAGAATGTAAGTTCAATATGTCAAACTATAGTTAAAGCTTTTAAGCCCAGTAAAAATATTATTGAACTCATTTTCTCTGACAGAATTGAAGTATGATTTTAGTGAGACTTTAATCTTTCTAAAATTTCCCAGATATTTAGTGATTCAGTAATTTGCAAGCCTTCTCTATCAGTATGTTTATTGAAAAAAAAGGTAATAAATGAAATAAGGATCAACACCACTTATACTTTTATTTCTAGGTGTTTTAATTGATGGATATTTTCCATGAAGAATTTAAGGAAGATTTTGGATTTAATGTAAAGACTTGTGGAAATGATTCAGTTCTCTTACTATACACCCCTAGGACGTCAGTGGAATTTGCCCAGAAGCTACAAACCAGTCAAGGAGATGTTCCATTGTCATCGAGAGGGGAGAGCAATACTTCTGGAGGGACAGGAGTGAGTAGAAAAAATATCATTAACTGTATTACAGTGTTATGATGAGCAAACGCTTCTAAGTGACTAGATTTTTTTTCGCTTGCATGCCAGTTAAAATGTAAAAGGAAGATATAAGATATCATATTGCTTGGTTGGCTTCTGTTTTTAACATGAAAATTGATAAGCATGATTTAAAGTCTGTTTAAAAGGTTATTGCTTTGGGAAAGAATTCTGATGTATTTCGTTGTGAAATATTTAATCTTACTTGACACCTGGATGACAACATGCAAATGGGACAGTCGATGTCTTCACTCACTATTTCTTTTGTTTTTTATTGTTTGAATTATAGAATATTTCAATTTTTACAGATTTGACAATAAGGATCAACTTGACACCACCAGAAAATATTTAAACAATGGTAATTCCACATGTTCAGGGAGGAATAAAGCTTGGTTTCACAGGACAACGAGGGAAAAATTTGAATATTTCATTTTTCATATAATGAAATACAAAAGAAATAGTGAGTGGATGATGTCACCAGTCCCCTCATTTGCATACCAACCACGATGTACATATAACTCTTTAGTAAATTAACTGAAACATTAAAAATGTCATAACTTTCTTAATTTATATCCGATTTTGATCAAATTTTGAGCGTTTTGCTAGTTTGATTTTTCTCTATAACATTTTACTGGGGCTGACTTTACCTTTAAAAGCTAATCACATTTACAAGTATTCGTAATTTAATAAAATGTCCAACTTTAATTTCCTAGATTGACCAGATGTTTGGCTTGGACAGTCACACTAACGGAAAGAGCAACCCTATGATCAAGAAACAGTCCCCATCCAGCTCTATCAGCCAAGCAAACAGCTCCTCCAGCAAGACACCGAACCCTGCTCCTGTACGTCCGTCCCAGATCTCCCTGAGCCTGGAGGAGAAACAGCGGCTTCAGAAGGAGCAGGAGTTCCAACAGAGATTGAAGAATCAGAAGGCGATCCAGCCTGAAGATGCCGTGAAGCAACCGTCAAGGTCTACTGCCAAGGATCTGACGGAGTCACTGATGGATTCCAGGAGTAAGGGTCAATGCCAGGCTGCAGGAGTGGACAGTGTGGGTATGGGCACCAGGACAGGTGGAAGTGGCAATACTGGTCTTCTGTCAAGCGGGATTTGCAGCATGAACAGTTCACCTTGCTCACCATCGGGTACTATGTCTGCAGGGAGTGTCGTTGGGACAGGGGGAATGGGCCTTTCAAATTCTTCCTTGCTCTCGCAGCCGGTCGGTAACGTGCCACAGAGGGTTCCTCAAATGGGCCAACCGTCTCAAACGAAAAAGAACATTGACATGTCAGCGTTCGATTCCCTCCTAGCGCCGTCCCAGTCGCAGAAGTCCAACAGGACGCTCAATCAAATGTCTTCGGCGAATTCCCCACACCCCGCTAACCCTCCAATGGGGCAGAACTCTTTCCAGAGACCTCAAGTTGGCATGGCCCAGGCGACATTTGGTCAGGGGTCGCAGGGAGGCATGGGTCAGGGGTCATTCGGAAACATGAATTATCAAGGACAGGGTGCCTTCGGACAGCAAGGCATGATGGGAAATTACGGCCGAGGTTCTGCGGGCACAGGTCAAAGGTCGTTGCCGGGGTCAAACATGCAGCAACAAGGAACGGGAATGGCTGCAGGATTTGATCCATTTGCCAGCATCGGTGCAACGAGTCAACAGAACCAGAAGTCTGCTGGAGGGGACAACCTACTGGATTTTCTAGGATAGGTCAAGCATAACTTATACATTATTATCAGTTTATATATTATCATTATGGTATATTACTAGTCCATGCAAGCTATAATTTCATTCTCATTTACAGCTTAGGAAATAATCATTAGATTTTACTTATGGGATCTTAGTAGGAAGGTGGTCTACAAGGAGTCGTTGGTGTTTTGGCCATCTAAGTACGGAACACCCCGTCCTGGCTGGTCAGTGCTGCCCTGGAATTCTATCAGCAGCACTCTCCTACTGGGTAACCATTTACATTATCTAGGTATTAAAGAAAGTGAATAATGAACCTATGACCTTTTCATTGTTGGATGAGAGGTAATTCCACTGCACCAAGTCACTTTCATAAAGAGCTGGTCCCACTGGCCGACAGACACAAAACGTATTCGTAACGGATATGTCGGACAAGCAAAAATTTGGGATGGCTCCATCCGTTTTTATCTGCTCCAGACATTAGACAAAATGGGGGAACAATGAAATCAAAGTGGACGGATGCCCGATGGATATAGAGCGTATGAAACATGCATGCAAATAGTATCAATATCAATACTTGATACTATCACAATTAACATGCACTGTGTTAGTTCAAGTATAACCCGCCCGTAAGACCGAAAGCCTGCGAGTGGTACACTATGGATACATAACATTTTCCAACAGATGGCAAGATTCTTTTCCGTTTTACATCCTCTCTGCATCTGTAAGTGCAGCGGGACTAAGCCTTTATATCATACAGTGTTAATGTGTTAACAATCAAGCCCCAATTTATTTAGCTGACCTTCTTCTCTTTTGAAACACATCCAAATACAACACATGTTCGGCCACTAGTAGTACTCTTGCACCTCGTACTGCTAAACAAATAGGTGATAGGGCCTTTTCTACCGTTGCCCCTAAAACATGGAACTCCTAGCTGCCTTTGCTAACGACTTCCCCAACACTTTCCTCATTTAAGAAATGTCTAAAAACTTACCTAATCTAATTTTTCTCTACGGTTTCCATATACCGGTAATGTTCATAATTTTGTAGTTATTCATACTCCTTATTTCTGTTATTCTTTCTTCTAATAATGCGCTTTGTATCTGATGAAAAGGTGGTGAAGTGTATTATTATTATTATTATAAAGTGCAATTGGATGCATACTGCCAAAGTGTTGCTGTGCTGTTCAATGACACTTTACAATCGAATGCATTTAGATTTGATCTTGGGCTAATTCCCCCCCCCCCCTTTTTTAAGTGCATTTTGTATTGTTAAACCTGTCGTAGAGACCATTTTTGGGAACAACCCAAACTTTTTATTGAAAACTTTTGAAAGTGCATTTATAGTGGGAAAGTTATTGAAATCATCTCAGAGTGATCTTACATGGAAATCTTCTATAGTATTTATGTTGCAATATATATACATGTATGTATCTATTTATTTAATATTGTGTTATAAATTATTAGTTTCTATTTTATCTATGTAATTTCACGACACGAAATAAAGCTATTTTGTGAAAATGTACTGAGCATTGATAAAATTCCTCGCACGCATCACGAACCGTCCTCTCTGCACACTTCGATGCGAAAGTTAAGCTCAACTATAAATACCATCTTACATTTAGACTATGATTATGATTCTCTTGTAAAGTAAAAGAAAGATATATACATGTATTCATTATTCATTTACCTTTCTGCCGACTAACCAGTTGTAATAGGTCCATGATTTCATATAATGTTTCAAGTTGTGAACAAAAATTACAAAAGAGGAGCATCAAAGACAAGGATGAAGAACATATTTTATTTATTTATTAGTTTATTTGTAGTTTTATTTATACAGGGTAGCATTGTCAGTTTCAGAACTGCTTACCACAACAGCCCTGTCCACACAACATTTGTTATAATTAATGTAATTAAACGAGAATGAAACCATTGGAACAAGATAGCTTGTGTGAAAACAGAAAAATGAAAGAAAGAGATCAACGAAAGTTTGAGAAAAATCAGACAAATAGTGAGAAAGTTATGAGCATTTGAATATTGCGATCACTTAATGCAATGGCGATAGCAAATTGGCAATGCGACAAAGATGTGTGATGTCACTTGTGAACAACTCTCCCCATTACTTTAGTATATATTTCACTTGAGTTGCCTCTTTTATCACATCTATCCATAAATCATGTGTTCTTTCTACATGAGGGCATGTAATACATATTTTTTAAAGAATACATCATGGATAAAGAGTTTGTATCATCATAAGAAAAAGCAAAAAGAGACATTTTGAGGGTATTTTATAGTCCACCAAAGGGAAAGTTGTTCATCAGTGACATCACACATCCTTGTCGCATTGCCAATGTGAGGATCTCCATAGCATTAGTGATTGCAATATTCAAATGCTCATAACTTTCTCACTATTTGTCCGATTTTTCTTAAACTTTCTTTATTCTTATTCTTTGATTTTTAAGTTGGTAATATTTACATAATCAATAGTACTACTGTTTTAATTATTATTTATAGATACACATATTGAATACTAGTAACCCAAAAGAATCTGAAAAAAAAACATATCTTTTAAAATCCAAGCAATAAATCATTTTGTTTTAGAAAAAAAAGGAAACCCCAAAAGTGTAACAAACACACATACAAATATTAAAAACAAATGATTTTTTTTCCAAAAAACCCCAAAATATAATATAAAGTTCTTTCTGACCCAAAAATAAAAATATGACTGGTTGATAATGTATAGAAAACCTTTCTGTTATTCTTGAAAATATATGTGTATATTGAAGCGTATTTGTTGAGGTTTAGCATTATTAACGCTCAAAATGAATAGTATTATTTCTATGTAGAAAAAAGGGAATTTAATGGATGACATTCCAAAATGAAACAATGAAATACATTTAAAGGGGTGGCCCAGGCTAAAAGTATTTATAGCTCAATAAATAGAGTAGAACTCACTGAGCAAAGTGCCAAAAATTTCGTCAAAATCGAACAACAAATAGCAAAGTTATTGAATTTTAAAGTTTAGTAATATTTTGTAAAAACAGTCTCATGAATATTCATGAGATGGGCTGATGATGTCACGTCTCCACTTGTTCTTTTGTATTTTATTATATGAAATAAGGTTTATTCAAATTTTTTCTCCAAGAACTAGAAAAATTGGATTGGCAATTGATTAAGTGCATTAGATATCTATTGCTCCAACTTATTTCATTATAAGGGAGACATATTATTTACACAAGTATGAAATAATGAAAAAATTGTGATTTTATTTAATAACATAAGTAAACGGAAAGTTGAGATGTGACATCATCAGCTCGCCTATTGAATATTCATGACGACTGTTTTCACAAAATATTGCTAAAATTTAAACTTCAATAACTTTTTATTATTTGTTATCCGATTTTGATGAAATTTTGGGTGTTTTGCTCAGTGAAGTCTACTCTGTGTATTAAGATATAAATATTTTCAGCCTGGACCACCCCTTTAATAGAATATATCGGTGACTCTGTCGAAGTCACATGTTTCACAGACAAATCTGGGCTCCGTAACACAAAGGTTTGCAATCAATCGCTAAATACCAATGACCAATCAAGATCATTGTGGCATGTGCACTTTGTTTATAATACTGACCAGGAACCAATAACAGCGGTTCTTTCATATTTGCAATTCATCGCAAACCTTTGTGTTACAGAGCCCTGGTCACCTTTCAAGAAATAGAACTTAGAGGTATACAATACATCACATGGTTTGGATACTTATTTGACTAGATCTTGTGTTATTATTCATAGGAAACAGTAAACATGTACCAACTTATTCATTCCAGATGGAGGCTGCAGAAGGCTAGTCTGTGAGCACAGACTCAAATTTTCAACTTTAAACAATTAAACCATGTCTAGAGTGTAGACTAACACCAAACTCTGTTAATTAAGTAGAGGCAGCTACAGTACATAGTGAATCTAGTCTTACTACTTCAGACTCTGACTTTAATATGCACTGAGTGTGTGAATTGCAAAAACTAAAGGTCTGTGCATGCAGACTAGCAAAAGCCTTTTAATTTTCTTGATTTCAGGTTTATAATTTTTTTTTCACAAATAGTGAAATTATTGATTTCATATAATTTGCGGGATGCTGCAATCTAATAAAATTAGTTTAATCAAGATCTCGATGTGTCTATTTGATGATTTCTGATTTGATATTATTTTACTTTGATTTGAATTTTTCCAGTGCATGTGTTATGTGCTAAGGAATATTATTCACTGTGATGAAAGACAAAGGTCACCCTGACAAGAAGTTTATTGTAAAAATAGCAGAAAAAACATAAGATATCGATGAATGCTTGAGGAATATCGTTCAAAGATTAAAAACTTTATTAGAATTTATATTCTTTTTATTCTGAGCAGCTTCCCAATATATCATGTAATGAAAATTCAGTAAAATGTCTTTTGAAATAATGAAAGAAAATGCGTTTTGTTATACCTTCTGTAAATCAACAGACAAGTTGTTTTACTCCCTCTCCTTAAAAAGAAAGGGAAAGGAAAAAATAAGTCACCATGACCCATTGAAACAATATTATGCAATTTATATTACATAACATATGGGGCAGCTGCTTGTATATGACGTCACAATTCAAAAACTTCAAATTCTAATATCTTTCTTAATCTTTGAAGGATTTTCCTCCAACCCGACATCAATATCTTCAATCATTTTTTTCTGGTATTTTGACACCAAACTTTTCTTCAGGGTGAACTTCCCCTTTAACTATTATAATATATAAGTTTTACAGATGGGAATATTGGAGAAGCAGCGTGGTTAAAGCATGTTTTATCTTTGGCAAAGGGTCACTTACATTGACGAGTGGATACCATGCGCGACCAAAAAACACATAAAAAGTATGTCTTTTTCACGATAGGGCACGTTACGTACGTAACGTGATAAGGGTGTCAAAACACCAAAATAATGAAAAAAGGTATCTATTTCACTAGGAAAATTACGTGTTTAGGGTCGCCTTTGCGGGGATGATGAAACAAAATTAAAATGTATTATAAAGGATG
Organism: Lytechinus variegatus; assembly: GCF_018143015.1. Lineage (NCBI taxonomy): Eukaryota > Metazoa > Echinodermata > Echinoidea > Temnopleuroida > Toxopneustidae > Lytechinus > Lytechinus variegatus. Next base: position 19,670,312 of record NC_054748.1, on the reverse strand, counting down.
TCCTTTTTGCCCCAACACTTCGTGTTTAGAGTCCGATTTGCGCGAGGTGTAGAAGCTGTACTTGTTAAGGGGTTCATTTCAGGGAATATTTGCCAAGAGTATATCGTTTTGTTCCCAATACTTTTTAAGGGTAGGGTTTCACACGCCAATACTTGTTAAGGGGTGCATTTTCAGAATATAGAAATTACGTGTTTAGGGTACTTTTCGAGACCCCTTTGCCGCACATTGTATCCACTCGTGAATGGATGTGGCAACCCCCGGGTATTTAATCTTTGGTAAAGGGTCACCATTGTGGAAAAAAACTAGATAATAGAATGCAGCACTTAGATACGTCGTAATAGATGTTGCATATTGTTATTATCATCATTGAACGTTTTCATCTTAAAGGACAAGTCTACCCCAACAAAAAACCCCAACAAAAAGTTGATTTGAATAAAAAGAGAAAAATCCAACAAGATTAACACTGAAAATTTCATCAAAATCGGATGTAAAATAAGAAAGTTATGACATTTTAAAGTTTCGCTTAATTTCACAAAACAGTTATATGCACATCCTGGCTGGTATGCAAATAAGGAGACTATGACGTCATCCACTCACTATTTCCTTTCTATTTTATTATGTCAAATCTGAAATATTCTAATTTTCTCCTCATTGTCAAGTGAAACAATGATTAATTCCTCCATGATCATGTGAAATTAGCATTATTTAATACTATATGATTCAGTCAAGTTGGTTATTATTTTCGAATCCATAAAAAATGAAATATTGAATAATTCAAACAATAAAAAACAAAAGAAATAGTGAGTGATGGACATCATCGACTGACCCACCTAGTTGTGCATATCACTGTTTTGTGAAAAATAAGCGAAACTTTAAAATGTCATAACTTTCTTATTTTACATCCGATTTTGATTAAATTTTCAGCGTTATGCTAGTTTGATTTTTCTCTATTCATTCAAATCAGTGGACTTGACCTCTAAATATGTTTAGCAGCCGTTTGATCCGTTTTTCAATTAGCGATTTTCTGTGAAAATTTAAATATTCAAAGCAAACATATCTAGTGCCCTTTATCATGTTATTTTTGTTTGCCTTTCGAAGAACTCTTGAACATTCATCTTACAAATTTAAGGATGGGATAAGGGGGATAGGGATAAGAAAAAGCTAAAAAAGTTTATATCCTGTAATTTACACCCCGCGCCCAAGCTTTGGAATGGGTTTTATGATTTATACGAACAATTGAGTTATTTATCAAGTCCCTTAAAACTTTTTGTTTTAGGCAACTGCCTTCATTTAATATGTAATTCTGATTTTTTTTGCATGAATTGGTTAAACGGAAATTGTGAGCTTTTTTTGGACCATGTGGGGGGGGAAAGCATCTTCGAGTATTATCATTCATCATCATCATCATCATTATTATTATTATTATTATTATCATTATTATTATTATTATTATTATTATTATCATTATCATTAATTATTTTTGTAATTATTATTATTAATGCGGATGTTTTCTCTTTGTTTTGTTTTTGTCGTATTTAGTTACAGTTTTCCCTCAAAAGTCCAGAAAACTTTATTTTGATATTGGGAATGTATATCTTGATAATGTTTGGAAATCAGACTGAAAACAATTCGATATAATCAATTACAGTTTGGGGCATGATCACATTTAATACATGCAGTTCAGTCAGTATGAAAACTTTCGTACAAAATGTAAAAAAAAAATTTACTTGTAAGAATAGGCGTCCAATCATTACTGTAGTAGCTTCAATGATTATGTATCATTAGCCATTCATATTATTTTTTTAGTGGTAGGCACTTATGATTGAAAAATGTACATTATTAAAGAAATGGCCCGGGCTGGAAATGTTTATATCTTGATACATAGAGTAGAATTCACTGAGATAAATGCCGAAATTTCATCAAAATCGGATTACAAATAATAAAAGTTATTGAAGTTTAAAGTTTTGCAATATTTTGTGAAAACAGTCGTCATGAATATTTATTAGGTGGGCTGATGATGTCACATCCCCACTTTCTATTTCCTTTTGTTATTACATAAAATCATCATAATTTTTCATTATTTCATATTTTTGTGAATAATATGTCCCTTTTTAATGAAATAAGTTGCAGCAATAAATATCTAATGCACTAAATCAGTTGTCAATCCAGTTTTTCTAGTTCGTGGAGGAAAAAATTGAATAAACCTAATTTCATATAATAAAATAAAAAAGAACAAATACTGCGGAATCCAAAACATCATATTAACGTTGTTTGTCCTTGTACGTTTTTGATGAGATTTCCAGTATGTTCTTTGTTTAATTTTCCCTTATTATTTTGTTCGAATTCTGGAGTATCACCCACTTTGAAATATGTTGTAGTCATCAGTTGATCAGGGGCGGATCCAACGGGAAGGGCCCAGGCCCATATTTTGGGCAACCTACAGAAAAGGTTATGAGAGAAATGCTTAAAAACAGAACGAAAAGTAAAAAGGAGGTTGCATACCCACGGCCTCGTAACGGCCGGCCAGATCCCCAAAGGCCTACTTGCAGTTGCACCCCATTCTGTTGGTTCACATGAACGCAAATTACGCTACCGGACACGTTTTAGCTGATATAAAAACACAACTTACTCATTACTAAAAACGTGTTTTTTTTAGAATTAGTGACATTATATATGACATGTCTATATTGGATTTATTACATTGGAATATTTTATTGGTTGACAACATGCATGAATGTCAAGAAGAGGACTTGGTTAGTCACGCTTTCTCTACCATAATATTTACATTGTATAATGCTTACAACAATGCAGTAGCGTAGGTCCTAGGATTTTCCACAGGGAGGGGGGGGGCAAAATCGTCCGCCAAAAAATTAACAAGCAAAAAAAAATAAAAAAGGTCCTCAACAGGAAATAAAGGACATTTCGCACCGGAAAAAAAATTGACAAGCAAAAAAAGAAAAAAAAAATTGGTCAGCTGTGACTCGTCAGGGGGGGGGGGGGGCTGACTGACTAGTAAGTCCAGGAAAAAAATAAGAAAATACCAACTGAAGTGCTATCAATTTCGTGCAGAAGATCTGAAGTACATGTATGATTTAAAATACCATTTCCCTTAGTCCAACATTATAATTTTTTTTCTTCTCAGAACCTTTCTTATTTAATCTACTGTACATGGAGGGGCTTTTGGATTTTTCGACATGGGGGTTTAAGACTGGATACCTCTGTCATTTTTACACCAAGCCCCCTTTTCATTCCTACCATTTCATTCATTATTTCTCACTTTCCTTCCTACCATTTCTTTCTTTATCTTCTTCTCTCTCTATCTTTTTTTTCGTTCTTTTCATTTTTCTCTCTAAACAAGTCAATAATATACTTCAAACATTTCGATTATTTTCAATCAGGTAAAAAGAAAACCCGTGAATCAACCGTTACGCTGAATTGAAGTACATGAATGCACATTTGAAACATGTCAAAGGTTACTGGGAATTCCCAATCACTAAAAATAGTTTGATATTGAACTCGAATTCGTAAACAAGTGTAAATTTGCACACGATTCACTACGCACCACCATTATGAATTGATGTAGCCAAAATATATAATACTGCTACTACCAGACCCGTATAATATTATTGCTTCGATCGAATTGAGAAATATATCGTTTATAATGGACATAAGCAGTTTGATGTAAGTATATTGAATAATTCATGTATTTTCCAAAGATATTATGTATATATTTTACACATTCAAATGCCATATGTATCAGAAACGTGTCGAATATGAAATCACACTGATTGATATGGCTTGTTTAATGATTGTATCTTTAATATTACTGGATTGCCATTTTTCTTCAATAAATAAGCGATTGTTTCCAGTGAGAAATTGTAACATCACTATCTTTGGACAGACAGAATCGAAACAATCAAATTATATACATCAAGATCGTTCTTTAGGGGTGATCAGACTTATTTTCCAACCCGGAAGTAATGTGAAAAATGAAAAGGTAAATTGCCTATTCGTATAATTTCATTTCATTTATTCAATTTTTCCAACAAAATGAAGAAGCAATGATTACAATAAATAAAATATAACATCAGGAAATACAAATGACATAAATATTCAAATAAACCAAATATAAAGAATATGCACCTGATACAGAAGATAATATACCAAAAATGTTGGAAAAACGGAGTGGTCCACTGAAAAGCAAAGCTTGTAAAGTGTGGACCACTCCAGACGGAAAAAAGTATAACACTTAAAAGCATATGGGCCAAAAACGAGCGGCAATACAAAATAGATAATCAAATAAAGATATAAACAATGATTACAATAAAGGAAATTAAAATTAAAAGATGAGCAGAGACAAAAGACAAAGAAAAGACATGAAGACACAAAAACAAAAATAAAACACACAAAACAAGAGTAAAATTAAACAAACATTGCTGCACAAACTGCGAAAACCGAAGAAGGGATAAATGCAGAAAGAGAGAGTTAAAGATAGGAGAGGGAAAGAGAAAGAGGGGAGGGGAGTGTGATCAATCTGACACCAACACCGAGGGCAACCTGTAAATAGGTAAACAATAAATAAACAAATAGATTATAGAGGAAAAGGAATCAATGTGAAGTTTTGTAAGATTGCAACAAAATAAATTTTAATTTTCTTTTAAATGAATTAAGAGAAGGGGAAAACTGGATATCTGGGTGAAGAGAGTTCCAAAATTTTGGGCCCCTATATATAAATGTGTTTTGGGCGAACAGCGTTCTAAGCATGGGCAAATGAAGGTCGTCGCGACCTCTAGTAGGGTAATTGTGTGAGGCGCTGTTTTTTTTAAGAACATGTCATGAAAAATAAAAGGAAGCATATTATTGTATTGGTACATGAATTGACCGAGCTGGAGTAGGTAAAGATCACTGATCTTCAAAATTTTGTTTTCGAAAAAAATAGGATCAGTGTGGGAACGTACGTGAGAAGAAAAAACAATTCGAAGTGCTTTCTTTTGCAGCAATAAAATCCTGTTAAGTAAAGTTTGATGTGTGTTTCCCCATATAAGCAGACCGTAGTGAAGATATGGTAATACTATAAGAGTAGAGTGTGAGTAAGGAAGTTGACGGGAGGAACATTCTTAATTTATTCATAACACCAATATTACGAGAAATTGTTTTGCAAATACTGTCAATATGACACTTCCAAGAAAGCTTATCTACAATGACACCTAAAAATTTAAAATTCGATACACGAACTGGTGATTAGACGAAGTGATGATTGGACCAAATGGTTTTCAGACAAAATAACTTTTTTTTACTACATGTTTATCAATTATTATCTTATTGATATGGCTTGTTTTTTGTTACTTTAGAAAAAGCGCTTAATAAGATGGAATTATTATTATTATTTATACATGTAAGCTGTACTTCTTCTAGTGTAAACTAATAAGCTGCTTGTTTTTCTTTTCTTATTTGTTTATTCTGTTATATTTTAAATTACTCGTATGAATTATAAGTGAATTGTTATACAAAATTATGAAAACCCAATAAAAACTTAAGAAAAAAAAACATTTCGTCTAAAAACCATTTGGTCCAATCATCACTTCGTCTAATCACCAGTTCGTCCATTACCATTTCGTCTCATAACCAGTTGGTCTAAATAAATATCCATTTCATTTTAATTTATTTTGTCCAATTAACACTAAGTCCAGTTAAACTAGATTTCAGACTTAATTGCTGTTAGCCCAACTCGTTATATATAAACTGGTGAGTGAAAGAAATTGCAATTAGACGATGTGGATAGTGGATTAGCTTATGTTAGACCAAATGATAGTAAAGGAGTTTGGTAATTGGACGAAATGGCATTAGACTAATTGGAAATAAACTTATAAAAATCATACTCTTTTTAAAGCAAATATGATTCCTAATTCTCTTCTTTTCACTCCTTTCCTTTCACCTTCCCAATTTATTCCCATCGTACCAAGCTCCTCTTTCCATTCCCCTTTCTCCTCTCCCCCTCATTTTATCATTCCCAATTTCCAATTGCTCCTCCCCTTCCTTTCCCTATTCCAAAACCCAACGTGATCCTTTTATTACTCAGTGATGTAAGTCAAATGGTGTTTATTATTCTTCATCTTGTTTTGTAATCATTATTTTTCAGTCTTCTATAACCCAACCATGGCTGAAGCATTAAAGACTGTCATCTCCCAGAGTACAGAGTGTCCAGTGTGTCTTTCTACATTTACTGATCCCAAGATCCTGTCTTGTTCTCACACTTTCTGCAAGACTTGCCTGGACAACCTCTTAGAGTGTCACGGTAACTGCCAGATCCGATGCCCTGTCTGCAGAGCTGTGACCCAGGTCCCAAACCAAGATGTCGGCAAACTACAGGTAAATCTTGCTTTGAAGAGTCTGATAGAGGATATGGAGGGCCATCCTCAGATTTGCACAAATTGTAAATCAAATGACAAATCCCATGCTGCTGTCTACTGCCAAGACTGTGGCAACTATCTCTGCATCTCTTGTCTTAATACGCACTCTCAATGGAAAGGCTTTATCGATCATGAAGTCATTGCCATGAGTGAGATCTCATCAGGGAAGGTTTCAGTCCGTAAATACCGGAAATGCAGGAAACATCCAAAAGAAGACGAGGGTTGCTTCTGTTCCAGCTGCAGGAGATTCACATGCTTCAGGTGTGTTGTTATGGAACATACGGGGGAAGGACACAAGGTCATCGAGGGAACAGCTTACGAGGACAAACACACGAAGGGTATGGAAGAACTTAAATCAAAGGTGGACAAGAAACAATCATGCTTTCAGAAGTACATTGATTTTATAGATGAACAGACTAAAAGTGTTGACAATGCCAAGAAACAGTGTACAAGTGACATTAATAAAGCATATGATGATGCAGTCCGGCAGTTGACAGTAAAGAGGGAAAGTCTAGTAAGAGAAGTCAAGGAAACGACCGAAGGAGTAAAGAAAGAACTGGAAAGTATGAAGACCACGGCCCAGAAGCACATCAATCGGTTGGCGACCATGGCTGAAATGGTAACTAAGAAAATAAAGATTCCATTAGATATGGATACTTTGGCTGCACACGACACTCTGTGTGAAGAGTTACGAGAGGTCTTTGATCAAAAGGATCCTGACTACGAGCAGCCGAAGAAATCGGGCATAAAGGGGAAAAGTGTCAAGTTCAAGAGAAATGTTGGAGTGGATAAGCTAGGCCTTGGGAAGATTGTGAATATAGTTGAAAGAAACGTCGCCTTACCCACTAATAAAACATTTAATGAAAAGGACGTTTGTTTGCCTATGTATAATATTGATAATGTAAAGAAGGTTGCTTTGCCAGCTCAAGATATGAATACCATGGTTGGTACACCAGACGGTAGGATGGCCGTAGGATGTGATACAGGTGGCATGAAAATCTTCTCCACTGATGGTCAGCTTCAGGAGACAGTTCTGAAGGATGTTAAGATTAATACGGTAGGGTTCCTCTCTGATGGTCGATGTGTTGTGATGGATACTTCACACAACATCACACTGTACACACCAGAGTACACACAATTGAATGTAATGTTTAAGACTCTAAGTAAAGATGGAGGTGGGTTTTCTGATCTCACTGTTGATGCTGATGATGTGATCTATGTGAGCTACCTGAATGCCGAGAAGATCCAGGTATTTTCAACAGCAGGTGGGCAAGCAGTCAGGGAGATACCATGCAACGGGTATGTACCATATCAAATCACTAGTTACCATGGTTCTCTGATCATTTTATCATTGTATGCTATCATATTGATAGACAAACAGGGTGCTGTTCAACATGAATTAAAGAAACCTGATAGTTGCCTTTACGCTGCTGTATCTCAATGGAATACAATCCTGATAGCCAAGGTGAAGCATATTGAAGGTTTGATGAGCATTGACGAGTATACAAATGAACTAAGGCACATTCGAAACCTTGTTAATAATTACAAGTTTAAGAAGCATAGGATACATTGGTGTAACCTCCAGCAGTACCGATCAGGAGAGATCGCTTTCTGCACTCGGGATAGACTCTATATATTCCGCTTAAAATAATTGATGACATGATATCATAATTGTTATCGCAGAAGATGGGGGGGGGTGATACCCACTAAGTGGCCATTTTCTGCTAGAGTAGGCTGCTATAATGTTGAAATACATAAAACAATCGTTGGATCATTTCTTTCTCTTTTTTTACCCATAAAAAGCATTTCGCTGCTTACATCTTTTTTATTTCCAGCTTTGCATTTATCAAGCATCATTTTTATCATGTTTATCCTCTGTGTGGGGAAATTCTAGTACTTGCATATCAGACAAAGTGTTGTTAAATATTTTATGACAAACCATATGATTCTCTATTCATATTCATGACTGTATATAATATTTGACTAGTAATGCCAACATTGGTGGTGAGATCTTCATCATGCGCGTATACTTGTATGTTTTCATAAATTGAAAGATATCTATGCTGTGAATCAATACATTATTATAACGTGTGAATATATAAATATTATCTTCATGGAGATGGTCTGATCATCACTCTTCGATATTTTTCGGAGTGTGAAACATTTAAAAAAAACTTATTTTATTTATGAAAATTGCACGATAAATGCATAAAACAGCATATAGTCATTGAATCTCAATTTCTATTTTCAGCTTTCCACTTAATATCAAGCATCATCTTTATCATGTGTATCCTATGTGAGAGAATTTCTCGTGCTTAAAATATAAGACATAATGTTAAATATACATATTGTAACAGTATCCTGTTTATGTGATTTGTTCAACTGATAACCTATAATGTTTATTCAGTTAGAGGGCGCACTCTTGCTAAGTAATAAAGTACCCCTTTCTGCCTCTGATGTTCGAGTCAAGTAAAACCATTTAACAACCCAATCACAACTTGAAACACATATTTTATGGGAAACCAAATGTTTCTCTCTTCATACATGTCATGTATATAATATTTGTCTAGCAATGACTATCGTGGCAATGTGATATTTACCATTGATATTAATGAGTGTATGCTATACTGTTTATGATTTTATGCATAAATTGTAATATGTCGTTATTCTATGCTATTATTCTATCTAGACATGATTACACTGTGTAAATATATAAATATCATCTTCATGGAATTGGTCTGATTCCTGCTCTTTAATATTTTTTTGAAGTGCTTCAATTTCAAAATGCAATTATATATGATAACTTGAATGTGAAACAAAACAAACAAATATTGCCGGCATTTAAGAAAATAGCTTAAAATGCATAAAAAGCAACGTCAATGGATCTCAATTTTTATTTGGAACTTTGCTATTATCAAGCATCATCTTCATCATGTTTATCCTGTGTGGGGAAATTTCTAGTTCTTGTATTTTAGACATAATGTCATTAGATATATCATGAGAAATCAAATAATTTTCTATTCATAAACATATACTTCATATTTAACTAGTAATAACCATGGTGGAAGTGTAATATTTACCATTCATTTTAAAGACGGTATGCTGTACTATTTACTTGTAATGCATATTGTATGCATTGGTCATGCAGATATGAAGCGAAGTCATGATCCTTTTGGTAAAAACAACGTTCTCCGTTATAGAACATGCTTATACTGTGTATGTTTTTTTTACCTGTATTTGATATAGAACCGATGTGAAGTACACTTCTTCGATGTATTCGAATAAATTTAATTTGAAAATGCAATTATATGGAATAACTCGAATGTGAAATAGAATAGCTTTACGGAGAATAGGTTATTGTATTACAGGCAATGGCACAAAATGTGTAGTAAAAGCGCAGTTGTAATGAGTCAATGGATGTCGATATTTGCCATCCATAGAAGTCTGACGAACTTATCCTTGGTCCATCACTATATTAAATTTATTTTTATATTTTGTTTTGCATTATATACTTCGTAAAAATAAACGAAATCAAATGGAGCGAAATGAACATTTTTGAGGGGGCAAAATTCCTAAAACGCCGGGAACTAGCAAAATAGTGCAAACATCTAATTTTCTGATAGATCTCGACATAATATTCAGACAATGATATGTTCAGCCTTTTAGTTTCATTCAAAATACTGTATTTAAACTGTAATATCATAATTAATTGTATTGTCTACAGGTATACTTATTTAAGCAGAAATTCTCTTTCATTAAGAATCATGCACTGTATTCAAAATGAAGAGAAAACGTCATTAATTAATTATACAATTGAGAAGGAAAGTATGATCACTATGAATGCAATTGTTTATATTTGCACAAATATGATCGAGAACAGTGATGTGCAAATGTATAAATAAAATAACATATAGGTATTTAAGAACCAAGTTCACACTATACAGCTCTACAATACGATATGTCGAGTTTACAAGTAGAATGAGTTTATTAAAAGGTAAAATCAATTATGCTCTTCATTTTCAGGAACTATAAAAGATTTGATCATCAATTTGATCATAATATACATAATAACTTTTATAAATTTTCTTAAAATGTACGAAACCAAACATTACAATGTAAACGTTGGAAAGTGAATAAAGGAAATGCAATTTCAAAATCTGTAAAAGAGTAGTAATATAATAATAACAGAATATCATAATTCATATTTGCTGTAATTTGGCTGATATTATTACAGATATTGTTTTTTTTTCTTTTAACGATTTAATGAAGCAAAATACTTTGATGACGAGAAGACAAATTCTTTGTATAAACAGTGTAGTAAAATCACGCGAAATCGTCATTACGCAAACATGTAATAAAATGAGGTCACCACAGTGAATCGATAACAGCGAGAGCGCTGCACATTGCCAGCGGTTCACGGAGATTTGCACGCAAAACCTATGAGAAACGAGCGAGAGCGAACGATTCCACGAGCTCTTCCCCTTCTTTCCCTTCCCGGCGATTTGTCCCTAAACAAAAGGATTTCTGCAAAGTACGATACTTTGTTTTTCAACTTTATTAGCATTCGATCTATCCGCGCCGATTTTTTTTTTACCGTGGCATTTTGTTATAAATTACCAAAAGAACCTGTACATCAGTTTTGCCGAGCTGAATAAAACGACTGATAGGCGTTTATGACAGCCGTCATTCACGTAAACTTTTGTATCCGATATGTAAACTTTCATTCTACACGTAGTGTACTGATCAATATGCACACAACGTCGTACTTGAAGGTTCGTTATAGTATTAATATTCATAGGTGATAGCAACGGGGAACATAAGATTGACATGTACAATAAAAACCAGTAAAAACTATTTAAAAATGATGAGTCCTTGATGCAGTTCACCGACACAGTGAAGGATCAGAATCGTCAATTACAAAACAGATGAACATGATGAAATTATAAAACTTACATGACTTGTCCAATATCGCATGAATCATTAATATCCCTTATTTTTCCTTTGGCTTATGACTGTTAAGTGCAGAAAAGGGGGAAACGGTGAATAATTTGGTACTGGCTGTATGGTCCTGTGGTCAGTTAGCGTGCATGTTTGTAGGCCTACATTCACAATGATCACGTCGATGGTCAGAGAACAATTTCCCTCATTCATCTCAATCCTCTCTTATCATGCTTATCATTACATGTATCATGTGTATACCAGGGAGATGGGGTTTGGTGTGTGCATTAACGTGTGCATACAAGGAAAGATAGCCGAGGTATAGGCCTTAGTTTGTGTGTAAGTTCATTGGGCATGTTGGGTCGTCTCTTCGGTCAAGAGCGTGGGTGCTGTGTGCATCATTGCACGGTGCAAGCTTGTGTGTCAAATACGCGCGAAACGACTAATAACAGGCTACAAAAATCACTCGACCATGCTGCCGCTATGCGAATTCGGTGTGCGAAGATTACGTAACTTTCACCGAAATTAACGCTACACCGTAATGACGATTTCTCGTTATTTTACTACACTGATAAAGTTGATTAATCAATAAAAGTTTTAAAGATAGTAATCTGTATGTCACTGGTATAGTATTGACTTGTTCAAAAAAAGAATAGAACAAAAAGGGAGAAAGATAGAAGGAAAGAAAGGCATATATAAAGAAATAAAGGGAGTAAGAAAGGAATGAAGGAAAGAAGGATGTAGATTTTTCAATAGATAAATATGGAAATGAGGAAACGCTTTCTGGAACATTGGGAATCTATTAAAAATGCCTGTCAAATCATAATGGAAAGATTAGAGGTCATTGTCGAAAGTTGGTGGACCGTGACAGTAGGCCTACATCGTCTTAAGACTCGGACCGGATGAAATATATCTAACGTATCGTTTGCCTAGTCAGAGTCTAGGACGACACTTCTGATTTGATTCACCGATTTTCGACAAAGACTGTTTGTTATGAAGAGCTATTGTCAAAAGTTTCTCTGTGTTATAGAAAGCGGCTGTGAAATGATTGCGAGAATGCTCTAATCAGGTTTGTTCGGGAGAAGGAGGAACATATTTTTATTTTCTTTCTTTTGTTTTCCATCTTTTCTTCTTTTATCATCTCTCTCTATCTCTTTTTAGTATCTGTTTCTTGCTTTTTTCTCACTCATTTTCTCCTGTTCTACTTAACCCCTTTCTGTTTTATTTCTTCCCTCCTATCATATTTTCCTCTTCAGACTTTCTTTGTTTTCTCTTTGTTACTTTGCTATCTCTATCCACTATATAACTATCCTTACTACCCTGGCTATTTTACAAAAAAAAGCCTAATCTAAATTTTAACATCCCTTGGATAAAAAAGACATGTATTAAATTAAAACCTGTTTCACCGAAATCAGTGGTGTACCGTGGGTCACCAACAAAAAAATTGAGTCACTTAGCTCAGTTGCCATGTATACTGACCTAATAGAAACATTTTAAGGACAGTGCCATTGAACGAAAACATGTATCTCAATTAATTGGTCATCTAATGCGAGCGCAAAGCGCGAGCTGAAAAATTTGATATACAGACCTAAAAAGGGACATTATAATCAAATTTTTGTAATCATGATACGTATATCTGTCTCGCTAAACAACGCGAGCGTGAAGTGCGAGCTGAAATTTTTGTATTTATTGACCCCAAACAGGGAGATTTTAAGGACTATAATTTAAGAATCCATTAAGAGTATACATATCTTACCAGTTATCTAATCCGAGTGCCAAGCGCTTGCTGATTTTGTTAGAATTACATCTAAAAACATGAAGCACTTTTTGCAGTCATTGTAATCATGATTATCATACGCATCTCACTAATCAAATGTTGCGAGCGCGAAGCGCGAGCTGAAAATTTAGATAATTCAGACCTGGAGTGGGGCATTCTAGAGCATGCTTGTAGGAATTCACTAAGACCACAGCGCGAGCCGAAAATTTTTGATATTCAGATCAGAAAAGGGGACATTTTAAGGACTGATTTTAGGAATTCATGCATGGAGAGCAGACCAATCCACTAATGCGAACGTAATCACGGACAGAAAATGTTTAATATTAAGACCTTAATATGGGCAATCACTTTAACTAGTCATGAAAAAGAAGCATATGTCACTACATAAAACAATAACTCGAAGTGCGAGGAAATATATTTGGTGTATATTGACTTGAAAACGGGAGGTTTTAGTACAACAGGATTATATATCTCGCTAAACAGACAATGCTAGCACCAGGAACACTGAAGACATAGGCCCTAAGCAAATCATGTTTAATAAAGTTATGATAGAATGTTTATTATGTAATGTAACATAACACGATTACAATATGATATAACATTATAATGAATAATAATTTCTTCTTTCCTACTACGTTTCTCTTCCTATTCCCTCTTTTTCTCCTTTTCCCAGTTTGCTTGATTTTTCTTTGTCAGCCGATGGTGGGGGGGGGGGGGCACGTGCCCCCCCCCCCCCGTAGTTACGCCACTGACCGAAATACTGCATAATCTAAAATGTCATAACGTTGTTTTTTTCTTTTACGTTTTTGATGAGATTTCCAGTATGTTCTTTGTCAAATTTTCCCTTATTATTATTTGTTCCAATCATTTTATTTCAATTCTGGAGTATCTCCCCCTTTTAGAGATTTGAAATATGTTGTAGTCATCAGTTAATCAGGGGTGAATCCAAGGGGGGGGGGGGGTGCCAAGCCCGGGGGCACTCATAGTGGGTATGTCCCGCGACCCCCATTTTTACACTCAAATTTCCGTTCCGAGGCATAGCATTTTGTCTTATTGAGAAAAAGAACAAAGAAAGCCCCTCCAAAGCATAGAATTTTCTTATCATCGACAAAAAAGAAGAAAGAAATCTGTTCCAAAAGCTTCGCATGTTTCCGTTGTGCCGTTCCAGTCGCGTTGATCTGCTACAATGAGCGGCAATTTTGATGAAAAGCGGTCGCAGAGCGCTGTCCGAACATTGCCTCTGCGCAAGACCCTGCCACCGGGCTACCTGCATACACGTTCCATAGGGATTTGCATACGCACTCACACGCAGGCGACCAAGGACCCCCGTTTTTACAAATATTTGTGGTTCTGAAGCCTGCTCCGAGGACCCTCCTTTTTACAACAAGCCCGCTCAAATTAAGCCCCTGTTATTTGTCTCGCCCGCGGCACATATTCCTACTGTTCCTACTACTTTTTTGGTCGATAATGGGGGTGGGTCAGTCAGCCCGAGCCCCCTATTTTGGGGCAACATGTAGAAAAAGGGTGTCCTTTTTAAGTAGAGAGAAACGTTTAAAACAGAAGAATGAGGTATCATACCCATGTTTAACTTACGACCTCGTATCGCCCGGTCCAATCCCACAGGCCTACCCGCAATGGGACCGCATTCAGTTGGTTCACATGAAGGCAAACTACGCTACCGGACACGTTTTAGCTGATATACAAACACAACTTACTCATCACTGAAAGCGTGTTTTTTTTGAATTAGTGACATCATATATGACATGTCTATATTGGATTTACTGCGTTGGAATATTTCATTGGTTGACAGTATGCATACGATGTAAAGAAGAAGACTTTGTAAGTCACGCCTACTCTACCATATCTACATTGATTAATGCGTACCACAATCTTATTTTTCTATTTCAGTCACCAAGCCTCTAACGGCAACTTTATATCATAACGCCCTTTTACTTATGAACTCGAAAATTTTCTTATAGAGTGAATGACCTTAGAACGCTAAAATTGCATACGATTAGGGGTTTAATTTTTACAAAAAATTTTGTTGGGGAGGGCCCCCAGCTAGATCCCCCGACAAGACGTACCTTTGGTGCGGGTTACGCCCCCCCCCCCCCCGCATTTATTTTTTTTGGATCCGCCCCTGCTAATTCCATCTTGAAAAGACGAGATGTCAAATCAGGATTTGCCTCCAGCCAAGTAAGATCAATATTTCTGCTTTTTCATTTCTCTTTTTTTCTTCTTCTATTCTTCTTTCTTATATTTCCTCCTCCATTTTTTGCCTATTGTTTTCCTCTTTTCTCCTTCTATCTCTCACCTTCCCTTTTTTACTATTATTTTTTTACTTTGATCTTTTGTTCTTTTCTCTTCCCTTTTTTTCTCATGTCATTCTTATTTTCCAATCCTATTTTCTTTTTTTCAATGTTTACTTTGTTTCTTCCTTTTTCATATTCTCATTGTTCCTGTATTATCTTCTTTCCATCTTCTCTTTATTATTCCTTTTTTCTTTCTTTGTTCCTGTCTTTATTTTTTTCTTTCTTTTTCCCTTTGTTCCATTCATTCTTTCCTTTTTCATTCATTTTTTTTCCTTCTTCTTTTCTTTCTTTTTCCTTTCTTTCTTCCTTCCTTTCGTTATTCATTTCTTTCTTTATTACTTCATTTCTTTCTTTCTCTATCTATTCACGTTATTAATTCCTTCCCTTTTCTTTTATTTTTTCTTCCCTCCTCTCTTTCATTCATTCTTTCCTTCTTTTTCTGTCTTTCTTTTTTGTTTTTTATTGAATCCTTTCTTCCTTTCTTCTTATGTTCCTTTTCCGTCCTACCATTTTTTTCTTTCTTTTCTTCTTTTCGTTCTTTTCTTTTTTTTTGTCTCTAAACAAGTCAATAATATACTTCAAACATTTCGATTATTTTCAATCAGGTAAAAAGAAAACCCGTGAATCAACCGTTACGCTGAATTGCTGAATTGAAGTACATGAATGCACAATTGAAACATGTCAAAGGTTACCGAGAATTCCCAATTACTAAAAATAGTTTGATATTGAATAGAATTCGTAAACAACTGTAAATTTACACACGATTCACTACGCACCACCATTATGAATTGATGTAGCCAAAATATCTGCTGCTATTAGACCCCGTATAATACCATTGCTTCGATCAAACTGAGAAACATATCGTTTATAATGGACATAAGCATTTTGATGTAAGTATATTGAATAATTCATGTATTTTCCAAAGATATTCTGAATATATTTTACACATTCAAATGCCATATCAGAAACGTGTCGAATTTGAAATCACACTCTGATTGATATGGCTTGTTTAATGATTATATCTTTAATATTACTGGATTGCCATTTTTCTTCAATAATAAGCGATTGTTTCCAGTGAGAAATTGTAACATCACCATCTTTGAACAGACAGGATCGAAACAATTAAATTATATATACAAAGATCGTTGTTTAGGGGTGATCAGACTTATTTTCCAACCCGGAAGTAATGTGGAAAATGCAAAGGTAAATTGCTTATTCGTATAATTTCATTTCATTTCATTTATTCAATTACTCCACACTGTTAAAAATACCCTGATTTTACAGAAAAAAGAAAGACTATTTTGCAAAGAGCAATCACAGAATCATTCTGTAAATTCATATAACAGGAATTTTTCTGCAATTTAACAGATCAGGTCTGTTTAAAAAGGGGAAAAGGGTGTTTTATTAAAGGAAATTTGTAAGGTTCCATACACCTAATACCAATTTCCTGTAAGATTACGCTATTTGGTAAGATTACAGGTGTTCTCGAGACTCTGCTGCAGGAACTTCTTTTATTCTAAGGACAAATTTTCTAACAGTGCAACAAAATGTAGAAGCAATGATTACAATAAATAAAATATAACATCAGGAAATACAAATGACATAAATATTCAAATAAACCAAATATAAAGAATATGCACCTGATACAGAAGATAATATATCAAAAATGTTGGAAAAACGGAGTGGTCCACTGAAAAGCAAAGCTTGTAAACTGTGGACCACTCCAGACGAAAAAAGAAGTATAACACTTAAAACTATATGGGCCAAAAACGAGCGGCAATACAAAATAGATAATCAAATAAAGATATAAACAATAATTACAATAAAGGAAATTAAAATTAAAAGATGAGCAGAGACAAAAGACAAAGAAAAGACATGAAGACACAAAACACAAAACAAAAACAAAAATAAAACACACAAAACAAGAGTAAAATTAAACAAACATTGCTGCGAAAACCGAAGAAGGGATAAATGGAGAAAGAGAGAGTTAAAGATAGAAGGAGAGGGGAAGAGAGAGAGGGGAGAGGAGTGTGGTCAATCTGACACCAACACCGAGGGCAACCTGTAAATAGGTAAACAATAAATAAACAAATAAATTATAGAGGAAAAGGAATCAATGTGAAGTTTTGTAAGATTGCAACAATATAAATTTTAATTTTTTTTAAATGAATCAAGAGAAGAGGAAAACTGGATATCAGGGTGAAGAGAGTTCCAAAATTTTGGGCCCCTATATATAAATGTATTTTGGGCGAACAGTGTTCTGAGCATGGGCAAATGAAGGTCGTCGCGACCTCTAGTAGGGTATTGTGTGAGGAGCTGTTTTTTTTAAGAACATGTCATGAAAAATAAAAGGAAGCATATTATTATTGTATTGGTACATGAATTGACCGAGCTGGAGTAGGTAAAGATCACTGATCTTCAAAATTTTGTTTTCGAAAAAAATAGGATCAGTGTGGGAACGTACGTGAGAAGAAAAAACAATACGAAGTGCTTTCTTTTGCAGCAATAAAATCCTGTTAAGTAAAGTTTGATGTGTGTTTCCCCATATAAGCAGACCGTAGTGAAGATATGGTAATACTAAAGAAGTGTAGAGTGTAAGGAAGTTGACGGGAGGAACATTCTTAATTTATTCATAACACCAATATTACGAGAAATTGTTTTGCAAATACTGTCAATATGACACTTCCAAGAAAGCTTATTATCTACAATGACACCTAAAAATTTAATATTCGATACACATTCCAATTTAAAATTATCAAACTTAATACTATTAGGTAATGAAGTTAAGGTGTTACTATACATGTATTTTGTTTTGTCAATATTAAGAGAAAGTTTGTTACTTCTAATCCATTCGAGTATTTTAGACAGTTCTTGATTGAGTGTCTTGATAATGCCAATTCTTCCACTCACCACATGGTCTACCTCAATTTAGTCTAATGCCATTCGGTCCGTCAACATCAATTTTTGTAACTGAAGAAAACTTAATATGCCTTTTTAGAATGGAATTTGTTAATCTTTAATAATCATGATAATTGGTGAATCAAATGATTTTATTCCTCTGTTATTACATTCTTGACTTTACTATACTATAGGGGATGAGGAATACTTACAAGAGACAAAATAACTTTTTTTTACTACATGTTTATCAATTATTATCTTATTGATATGGCTTGTTTTTTGTTACTTTAGAAAAAGCGCTTAATAAGATGGAATTATTATTATTATTTATACATGTAAGCTGTACTTCTTCTAGTGTAAACTAATAAGCTGCTTGTTTTTCTTTTCTTATTTGTTTATTCTGTTATATTTTAAATTACTCGTATGAATTATAAGTGAATTGTTATACAAAATTATGAAAACCCAATAAAAACTTAAGAAAAAAAAAACATTTCGTCTAAAAACCATTTGGTCCAATCATCACTTCGTCTAATCACCAGTTCGTCTATTACCATTTCGTCTCATAACCAGTTGGTCTAAATAAATATCCATTTAATTTTAATTTATTTTGTCCAATTAACACTAAGTCCAGTTAGACTAGATTTCAGACTTAATTGCTATTATCCCAACTGGTTATTATATAAACTGGTGAGTGAAAGAAATTGCAATTAGACCATGTGGGTAGTGGATTAGCTTATGTTAGACCAAATGATATTAAAGGAGTTTGGTAATTGGACGAAATGCCATTAGACTAATTGGAAATAAACTTATAAAAATAATACTCTGTTTAAAGCAAATATGATTCCTAATACTCTTCTTTTCACTCCTTTCCTTTCACCATCCCAATTTATTCCCATCGTACCAAGCTCCTCTTTCCATTCCCCTTTCTCCTCTCCCCCTCATTTTATCATTCCCAATTTCCAATTGCTCCTCCCCTTCCTTTCCCTATTCCAAAACCCAACGTGATCCTTTTATTACTCAGTGATGTAAGTCAAATGGTGTTTATTGCATTGACGCCCAATGGCGACAATGCATTGTTCTTGTTCCATATTCCAATTCCGTAATCTTCTTCTTCTTCTTCTTTGCATTGACGCCCAATGGCGACAAGGCATTGTTCTTGTTGCATTGACGCCCAATGGCGACAATGCATTGTTCTTGTTCCATATTCCTATTCCGTAATCTTCTTCTTCTTTGCATTGACGCCCAATGGCGACAATGCATTGTTCTTGTTCCATATTCCTATTCCGTAATCTTCTTCTTCTTCTTCTTCTTCTTCCACCAAAATCCCATTTGTTTAACACATGGTTTTGTTAGCTCTACCCTGACTCCGTCCCTCATCCAAATTCATCCAAATTTGGTAGACATGTTGTCCAGCATCCCTAGTTGTGCCTCTCGTCTTCCATTTTCCAAAATCACTCATGCATGACCATCCAGGCGCCATTTTGTCAATTTCAAGTCCATTTGCATACCATTCTTCATTCTTTCATATCTCACTTATCCTGCATGCTACAGACTTCTAACAAATTGCTATAGATAGTCCAAGAGTTGCTCCATCATCTGCGACGTATAACCTGACCTTCAAAATGCCATCTTCATGCCTTAAATTCAAATCCGAAATAGCCTTCCTTCAAAAACTTCATATTTATTGAAATGTAAATTAAAAAAATCGTAAAATGGCCATAATTTTCTTGTTTTTATTCATTTCGAGCTCAAATATTCAGGAGTTGATTACAATACCATATCATACATACTACTCAGTTTTCACGCATCACTGATTTTTCGTCATTGAAATAGCGCCCTCTAAAGTTTCAAAAACACTTACCTTTGAATGCTCCTCATTGCGTCATGCATGGCCAAACCCGTACCCTTTCTTGGATTTAGGGTCTTCAAGATATGCCCTTTCATGCCATTTAAAAAAATATATACCTTGCAACTGACGAAATATCTCAAAAATGCTCCCGAAAATCAGCAAAATACCCAAAAATGCACTTTACTGCCAGCACAACTTCAACTTGCTCTTATTTCCTTATTATTGAAGCTTATTCTTTTTAACTTGGCAGATATGAGTATTGATATATACTTAAACAGTTCGTTAATGTTTTGTAACAGAAACTAACAAATTGCTGACGGTAGCTTAAAATTATTGTGCAAAACCTTCATTTTTAATGTCTTTCTTTATATGGCATTTACTTCCGGTCTATTGCCTCCACACAAATAAAAGTGGTATCAATGTCACCGCATTGGAATACTCTTTCCAGTGATACCAAATACGACATAGGTTACAAAAGAAAATTTCAAGATAAGTCAATCTGAACACATGGTATACTGCTCACAATGCACACATTTTCAACAACCACGTATGGGCCGCCAATATGGTCTAAAAAAATTTACTCGAGAATGTAACTTCCTATGGACAGCAAAATGTGCTAATATCCAATTTGATTAACATGTAATATTTGTTAGTCCTCCCCTGCCACCGTTCCTCATCAAAATTCATTCTAATTTGGTAGACATGTTATCCATAATTAGTGACCATAACTTTAGAAATAGCGCCCTCTATTGCAAAGTCTTAAAATAGTTGAATTGCCATAACTTCCTTTGAATTTATTTTTGTCTCATATTTTCAGGGTTTGCCAATTGTATCATTTCACATAATCTAACTGTGTTTTACGCATCAGTGACCATTCCTTTAAGAAATAGCGCCCTCTAATATTTTGAGAATGTATATCATCTACAGTTTTCTTTCTATCTCTTTCTGTTTCTTACCCTCTAATAAATCAGAGGCGTCAATGCATGCACATCGTTCTGAAACGATTGCAGTTCTAGTTGCATTGACGCCCAATGGCGACAATGCATTGTTCTTGTTCCATATTCCTATTCCGTAATCTTCTTCTTCTTTGCATTGACGCCCAATGGCGACAATGCATTGTTCTTGTTCCATATTCCTATTCCGTAATCTTCTTTGCATTGACGCCCAATGGCGACAATGCATTGTTCTTGTTCCATATTCCTATTCCGTAATCTTCTTCTTCTTTGCATTGACGCCCAATGGCGACAATGCATTGTTCTTGTTCCATATTCCTATTCCGTAATCTTCTTCTTCTTCTTCCACCAAAATCCCATTTGTTTAACACATGGTTTTGTTAGCTCTACCCTGACTCCGTCCTTCATCCAAATTCAACCAAATTTGGTAGACATGTTGTCCAGCATCCCTAGTTGTGCCTCTCGTCTTCCATTTTCCAAAATCACTCATGCATGACCATCCAGGCGCCATTTTGTCAATTTCAAGTCCATTTGCATACCATTCTTCATTCTTTCATATCTCAGTTATCCTGCATGCTAAAGACTTCTAACAAATTGCTATAGATAGTCCAAGAGTTGCTCCGTCATCTGCGACGTATAACTTGACCTTCAAAATGCCATCTTCATGCCTTAAATTCAAATCCGAAATAGCCTTCCTTCAAAAACTTCATATTTATTAAAATGTAAAGTCAAAAAATCGTAAAATGGCCATAATTTTCTTGTTTTTATTCATTTCGAGCTCATATATTCAGGAGTTGATTACAGTACCATATCATACATACTACTCAGTTTTTACGCATCACTGATTTTTCGTCATTGAAATAGCGCCCTCTAAAGTTTTAAAAACACTTACCTTTGAATGCTCCTCATTGCGTCATGCATGGCCAAACCCGTACCCTTTCTTGGATTTAGGGTCTTCAAGATATGCCCTTTCATGCCATTTAAAAAAATATATACCTTACAACTGACGAAATATCTGAAAAATGCTCCCGAAAATCAGCAAAATACCCCAAAAGGCACTTTAATGCCAGCACAACTTCAACTTGCTCTTATTTCCTTATTATTGAAGCTTATTCTTTCTAACTTGGCAGATCTGAGTATTGATATATACTTCAACAGTTCGTTAATGTTTTGTAACAGAAACTAACAAATTGATGACGTCAGCTTAAAATTATTGTGCAAATCCTTCATTTTTAATGTCGTTCTTTATATGGCATTTACTTCCGGTCTATTGCCTGCGCACAAATAAAAGTGGTATCAATGTCACCGCATTGGAATACTCTTTCCAGTGATACCAAATACGACATAGGTTACAACAGAAAATTTCAAGATAAGTCAATCTGAACACATGGTATACTGCTCACTATGTACACATTATCAACAACAGAATTGTACACAGTGTCTATTGCATCGGTTTCGCGCAAAAACGAACTGAACGTACTATGGCACGCCATTTGTCCAATAAGGCGATAAACTCAGTTTATGCATGCACATCGTTCTGATATGTACTTAACACTGGGTTACGTTGATGAATTGTCAGCGAATTTGTATGCTTATTTCTATTACTCTCTCTGCGTCTTTCTCTCTCTCTCTTTCTTCAGCGGCCACCTGGTCTAAAAATGGACGAAATTTGTTTGACTCGAGAATGTAATTTCCTATGAAAAGCAAAATCTGCCAAAATCCAATTTGATTAACATGTAATTTTTGTTAGTCCTCTCCTGCCTCCGTTTCTCATCCAAATTCATTCTGATTTGGTAGACATACTGTCCATAATTAGGGACCGTAACCTTTAGAAATAGTGCCTTCTATTGCAAAGTCTTGAAATAGTTAAATTGCCATAACTTCCTTGTTTGAATTTATTTTGGTCTCATGTTTTCAGGGTTTGCCAATTGTATCATTTCACATACTCCAACTGTGTTTTACGCATCAGTGATCATTCCTTTAAGAAATAGCGCCCTCTAACATTTTGAGAATGTATATCATCTAGAGTTTTCTCTTGATCTCCTCCTGTTTCTTGCCCTCTATTAAATCAGAGGCGTCAATGCATGCACATCGTTCTGAAACGATTGCAGTTCTAGTCTTCTTCTTCTTCTTCTTCTTCTTCTTCCACCAAAATCCCATTTGTTTAACACATGGTTTTGTTAGCTCTACCCTGACTCCGTCCCTCATCCAAATTCATCCAAATTTGGTAGACATGTTGTCCAGCATCCCTAGTTGTGCCTCTCGTCTTCCATTTTCCAAAATCACTCATGCATGACCATCCAGGCGCCATTTTGTCAATTTCAAGTCCATTTGCATACCATTCTTCATTCTTTCATATCTCAGTTATCCTGCATGCTACAGACTTCTAACAAATTGCTATAGATAGTCCAAGAGTTGCTCCATCATCTGCGACGTATAACTTGACCTTCAAAATGCCATCTTCATGCCTTAAATTCAAATCCGAAATAGCCTTCCTTCAAAAACTTCATATTTATTGAAATGTAATGTCTAAAAGTCGTAAAATGGCCGTAACTTTTGTGTTTTTATTCATTTTGCGCTCATTCTTTTAGAAATTGATCACGGTATCATAACATACATGCTACTAAGTTTTCACGCATCATTGATCTTCCGTCATTGAAATAGCGCCCTCTAAAGTTTCAAAAACGCTTACCTTTGAATGCCCCTCATTGCGTCATGCATGGCCAAACCCGTACCCTTTCTTGGATTTAGGGTCTTTAAGATATGCCCTTTCATGCCATTTAAAAAAATATAAACCTTACAACTGACGAAATATCTGAAAAATGCTCCCGAAAATCAGCAAAATACCCAAAAATGCACTTTACTGCCAGCACAACTTCAACTTGCTCTTATTTCCTTATTATTGAAGCTTATTCTTTTTAACTTGGCAGATATGAGTATTGATATATACTTAAACAGTTCGTTAATGTTTTGTAACAGAAACTAACAAATTGCTGACGGTAGCTTAAAATTATTGTGCAAAACCTTCATTTTTAATGTCTTTCTTTATATGGCATTTACTTCCGGTCTATTGCTTCCACACAAATAAAAGTGGTATCAATGTCACCGCATTGGGATACTCTTTCCAGTGATACCAAATACGACATAGGTTACAACAGAAAATTTCAAGATAAGTCAATCTGAACACATGGTATACTGCTCACAATGCACACATTTTCAACAACCACGTATGGGCCGCCAATATGGTCTAAAAAATTTTACTCGAGAATGTAACTTCCTATGGACAGCAAAATGTGCTAATATCCAATTTGATTAACATGTAATATTTGTTAGTCCTCCCCTGCCACCGTTCCTCATCCAAATTCATTCTAATTTGGTAGACATGTTATCCATAATTAGTGACCATAACTTTAGAAATAGCGCCCTCTATTGCAAAGTCTTAAAATAGTTGAATTGCCGTAACTTCCTTTGAATTTACTTTTGTCTCATATTTTCAGGGTTTGCCAATTGTATCATTTCACATAATCTAACTGTGTTTTACGCATCAGTGACCATTCCTTTAAGAAATAGCGCCCTCTAATATTTTGAGAATGTATATCATCTACAGTTTTCTTTCTATCTCTTTTTGTTTCTTGCCCTCTATTAAATCAGAGGCGTCAATGCATGCACATCGTTCTGAAACGATTGCAGTTCTAGTCTTCTTCTTCTTCTTCTTCTTCCACCAAAATCCCATTTGTTTAATACATGATTTTGTTAGCTCTACCCTGGCTCCGTCCTTCATCCAAATTCATCCAAATTTGGTAGACATGTTGTCCAGCATCCCTAGTTGTGCCTCTCGTCTTCCATTTTCCAAAATCACTCATGCATGACCATCCAGGCGCCATTTTGTCCATTTCAAGTCCATTTGCATACCATTCTTCATTCTTTCATATCTCAGTTATCCTGCATGCTACAGACTTCTAACAAATTGCTATAGATAGTCCAAGAGTTGCTCCATCATCTGCGACGTATAACCTGACCTTCAAAATGCCATCTTCATGCCTTAAATTCAAATCCGAAATAGCCTTCCTTCAAAAACTTCATATTTATTAAAATGTAAAGTCAAAAAATCGTAAAATGGCCATAATTTTCTTGTTTTTATTCATTTCGAGCTCATATATTCAGGAGTTGATTACAGTACCATATCATACATACTACTCAGTTTTCACGCATCACTGATTTTTCGTCATTGAAATAGCGCCCTCTAAAGTTTCAAAAACACTTACCTTTGAATGCTCCTCATTGCGTCATGCATGGCCAAACCCGTACCCTTTTTTGAATTTAGGGTCTCCAAGATATGCCCTTTCATGCCATTAAAAAAAATATATACCTTACAACTGACGAAATATCTGAAAAATGCTCCCGAAAATCAGCAAAATACCCCAAAATGCACTTTAATGCCAGCACAACTTCAACTTGCTCTTATTTCCTTATTATTGAAGCTTATTCTTTCTAACTTGGCAGATATGAGTATTGATATATACTTCAACCGTTCGTCAACCTTTTGTAACAGAAACTGACAAAAATCTGACGTCAGCTTCAAATTATTGTGCAAAACCTTAATTTTTAATGTCTTTCTTTACATGGCATTTACTTCCGGTCTGTTGCCTGCGCACAAATAAAAGTGGTATCAATGTCACTGCATTGGAATACTCTTTCCAGTGATACCAAATACGACATAGGTTACAACAGAAAATTTCAAGATAAGTCAATCTGAACACATGGTATACATCTCACAATGCACACATTATCAACAACAGAATTGTACACAGTGTCTATTGCATTGATAAACTCAGTTCATGCATGCACATCGTTCTGATATGTACTTACGTTACGTTAATGAATTGTCAGTGAATTTGTATGCTTATTTCTATTACTCTCTCTACGTCTTTATCTCTCTCTCTCTCTCTCTCTCTCTCTTTGTTTAGCGGCCACATGGTCTAAAAATGGACGAAATCTGTTTGACTCGAGAATGTAACTTCCTATGGAAGGCAAAATCTGCCAAAATCCAATTTGATTAACATGTAATTTTTGTTAGTCCTCTCCTGCCTCCGTTTCTCATCCAAATTCATTCTGATTTGGTAGACATACTGTCCATAATTAGGGACCATAACCTTTAGAAAAAGCGCCTTCTATTGCAAAGTCTTGAAATAGTTAAATTGCCATAACTTCCTTGTTTGAATTTATTTTGGTCTCATGTTTTCAGGGTTTGCCAATTGTATCATTTCACATACTCCAACTGTGTTTTACGCATCAGTGATCATTCCTTTAAGAAATAGCGCCCTCTAATATTTTGAGAATGTATATCATCTAGAGTTTTCTCTTGATCTCCTCCTGTTTCTTGCCCTCTATTAAATCAGAGGCGTCAATGCATGCACATCGTTCTGAAACGATTGCAGTTCTAGTCTTCTTCTTCTTTGCATTGACGCCCAATGGCGACAATGCATTGTTCTTGTTCCATATTCCTATTCCGTAATCTTCTTCTTTGCATTGACGCCCAATGGCGACAATGCATTGTTCTTGTTCCATATTCCTATTCCGTAATCTTCTTCTTCTTCTTCTTCTTTGCATTGACGCCCAATGGCGACAATGCATTGTTCTTGTTCCATATTCCTATTCCGTAATCTTCTTCTTCTTCTTCTTCTTCTTCTTCTTCTTCTTCTTCCACCAAAATCCCATTTGTTTAACACATGGTTTTGTTAGCTCTACCCTGACTCCGTCCCTCATCCAAATTCATCCAAATTTGGTAGACATGTTGTCCAGCATCCCTAGTTGTGCCTCTCGTCTTCCATTTTCCAAAATCACTCATGCATGACCATCCAGGCGCCATTTTGTCAATTTCAAGTCCATTTGCATACCATTCTTCATTCTTTCATATCTCAGTTATCCTGCATGCTACAGACTTCTAACAAATTGCTATAGATAGTCCAAGAGTTGCTCCATCATCTGCGACGTATAACTTGACCTTCAAAATGCCATCTTCATGCCTTAAATTCAAATCCGAAATAGCCTTCCTTCAAAAACTTCATATTTATTGAAATGTAATGTCTAAAAGTCGTAAAATGGCCGTAACTTTTGTGTTTTTATTCATTTTGCGCTCATTTTTTTAGAAATTGATCACGGTATCATAACATACATGCTACTAAGTTTTCACGCATCATTGATCTTCCGTCATTGAAATAGCGCCCTCTAAAGTTTCAAAAACGCTTACCTTTGAATGCCCCTCATTGCGTCATGCATGGCCAAACCCGTACCCTTTCTTGGATTTAGGGTCTTTAAGATATGCCCTTTCATGCCATTTAAAAAAATATATACCTTACAACTGACGAAATATCTCAAAAATGCTCCCGAAAATCAGCAAAATACCCAAAAATGCACTTTACTGCCAGCACAACTTCAACTTGCTCTTATTTCCTTATTATTGAAGCTTATTCTTTTTAACTTGGCAGATATGAGTATTGATATATACTTAAACAGTTCGTTAATGTTTTGTAACAGAAACTAACAAATTGCTGACGGTAGCTTAAAATTATTGTGCAAAACCTTCATTTTTAATGTCTTTCTTTATATGGCATTTACTTCCGGTCTATTGCTTCCACACAAATAAAAGTGGTATCAATGTCACCGCATTGGAATACTCTTTCCAGTGATACCAAATACGACATAGGTTACAACAGAAAATTTCAAGATAAGTCAATCTGAACACATGGTATACTGCTCACAATGCACACATTTTCAACAACCACGTATGGGCCGCCAATATGGTCTAAAAAATTTTACTCGAGAATGTAACTTCCTATGGACAGCAAAATGTGCTAATATCCAATTTGATTAACATGTAATATTTGTTAGTCCTCCCCTGCCACCGTTCCTCATCAAAATTCATTCTAATTTGGTAGACATGTTATCCATAATTAGTGACCATAACTTTAGAAATAGCGCCCTCTATTGCAAAGTCTTAAAATAGTTGAATTGCCGTAACTTCCTTTGAATTTATTTTTGTCTCATATTTTCAGGGTTTGCCAATTGTATCATTTCACATAATCTAACTGTGTTTTACGCATCAGTGACCATTCCTTTAAGAAATAGCGCCCTCTAATATTTTGAGAATGTAAATCATCTACAGTTTTCTTTCTATCTCTTTTTTTTTCTTGCCCTCTATTAAATCAGAGGCGTCAATGCATGCACATCGTTCTGAAACGATTGCAGTTCTAGTCTTCTTCTTCTTCTTCTTCTTCCACCAAAATCCCATTTGTTTAACACATGGTTTTGTTAGCTCTACCCTGACTCCGTCCCTGATCCAAATTCATCCAAATTTGGTAGACATGTTGTCCAGCATCCCTAGTTGTGCCTCTCGTCTTCCATTTTCCAAAATCACTCATGCATGACCATCCAGGCGCCATTTTGTCAATTTCAAGTCCATTTGCATACCATTCTTCATTCTTTCATATCTCAGTTATCCTGCATGCTACAGACTTCTAACAAATTGCTATAGATAGTCCAAGAGTTGCTCCATCATCTGCGACGTATAACTTGACCTTCAAAATGCCATCTTCATGCCTTAAATTCAAATCCGAAATAGCCTTCCTTCAAAAACTTCATATTTATTGAAATGTAATGTCTAAAAATCGTAAAATGGCCGTAACTTTTGTGTTTTTATTCATTTTGCGCTCATTCTTTTAGAAAGTGATCACGGTATCATAACATACATGCTACTAAGTTTTCACGCATCATTGATCTTCCGTCATTGAAATAGCGCCCTCTAAAGTTTCAAAAACGCTTACCTTTGAATGCCCCTCATTGCGTCATGCATGGCCAAACCCGTACCCTTTCTTGGATTTAGGGTCTTCAAGATATACCCTTTCATGCCATTTAAAAAAATATATACCTTACAACTGACGAAATATCTCAAAAATGCTCCCGAAAATCAGCAAAATACCCAAAAATGCACTTTACTGCCAGCACAACTTCAACTTGCTCTTATTTCCTTATTATTGAAGCTTATTCTTTTTAACTTGGCAGATATGAGTATTGATATATACTTAAACAGTTCGTTAATGTTTTGTAACAGAAACTAACAAATTGCTGACGGTAGCTTAAAATTATTGTGCAAAACCTTCATTTTTAATGTCTTTCTTTATATGGCATTTACTTCCGGTCTATTGCCTCCACACAAATAAAAGTGGTATCAATGTCACCGCATTGGAATACTCTTTCCAGTGATACCAAATACGACATAGGTTACAACAGAAAATTTCAAGATAAGTCAATCTGAACACATGGTATACTGCTCACAATGCACACATTTTCAACAACCACGTATGGGCCGCCAATATGGTCTAAAAAATTTTACTCGAGAATGTAACTTCCTATGGACAGCAAAAAGTGCTAATATCCAATTTGATTAACATGTAATATTTGTTAGTCCTCCCCTGCCACCGTTCCTCATCAAAATTCATTCTAATTTGGTAGACATGTTATCCATAATTAGTGACCATAACTTTAGAAATAGCGCCCTCTATTGCAAAGTCTTAAAATAGTTGAATTGCCATAACTTCCTTTGAATTTATTTTTGTCTCATATTTTCAGGGTTTGCCAATTGTATCATTTCACATAATCTAACTGTGTTTTACGCATCAGTGACCATTCCTTTAAGAAATAGCGCCCTCTAATATTTTGAGAATGTATATCATCTACAGTTTTCTTTCTATCTCTTTCTGTTTCTTGCCCTCTATTAAATCAGAGGCGTCAATGCATGCACATCGTTCTGAAACGATTGCAGTTCTAGTTGCATTGACGCCCAATGGCGACAATGCATTGTTCTTGTTCCATATTCCTATTCCGTAATCTTCTTCTTCTTCTTCCACCAAAATCCCATTTGTTTAATACATGATTTTGTTAGCTCTACCCTGACTCCGTCCCTCATCCAAATTCATCCAAATTTGGTAGACATGTTGTCCAGCATCCCTAGTTGTGCCTCTCGTCTTCCATTTTCCAAAATCACTCATGCATGACCATCCAGGCGCCATTTTGTCAATTTCAAGTCCATTTGCATACCATTCTTCATTCTTTCATATCTCAATTATCCTGCATGCTACAGACTTCTAACAAATTGCTATAGATAGTCCAAGAGTTTCTCTATCATCTGCGACGTATAACCTGACCTTCAAAATGCCATCTTCATGTCCTAAATTCAAATCCGAAATAGCCTTCCTTCAAAAACGTCATATTTATTGAAATGTAAAGTCAAAAATTCGTAAAATGGCCATAACTTTCTTGTTTTGATTCATTTTGAACTCATTATTTCAAGAATTGATTACGGTATCATAACATACAAGCTACTGAGTTTTCACGCATCATTGATCTTCCGTCATCGAAATAGCGCCCTCTAAAGTTTAAAAAACGCTTACCTTTGAATGCTCCTCATTGCGTCATGCGTGGCCAAACCCGTACCCTTTTTTGAATTTAGGGTCTTCAAGATATGATCTTTCATGCCATTTAAAAAAATATATACCTTACAACTGACGAAATATCTGAAAAATGCTCCCGAAAATCAGCAAAATACCCCAAATTGCACTTTAATGCCAGCACAACTTCAACTTGCTCTTATTTCCTTATTATTGAAGCTTATTCTTTCTAACTTGGCTGATATGAGTATTGATATATACTTCAACCGTTCGTGAACCTTTTGTAACAAAAACTGACAAAAATCTGACGTCAGCTTCAAATTATTGTGCAAAACCTTCATTTTTAATGTCTTTCTTTATATGGCATTTACTTCCGGTCTATTGCCTGCGCACAAATAAAAGTGGTATCAATGTCACCGCATTGGAATACTCTTTTCAGTGATACCAAATACGACATAGGTTACAACAGAAAATTTCAAGATAAGTCAATCTGAACACATGGTATACTGCTCACTATGTACACATTACCAACAACAGAATTGTACACAGTGTCTATTGCATCGGTTTCGCGCAAAAACGAACTGAACGTCCTATGGCACGCCATTTGTCCAATAAGGCGATAAACTCAGTTTATGCATGCACATCGTTCTGATATGTACTTAACACTGGGTTACGTTGATGAATTGTCAGCGAATTTGTATGCTTATTTCTATTACTCTCTTTGCGTCTTTCTCTCTCTTTCTTCAGCGGCCACATGGTCTAAAAATGGACGAAATTTGTTTGACTGGAGAATGTAATTTCCTATGAAAAGCAAAATCTGCCAAAATCCAATTTGATTAACATGTAATTTTTGTTAGTCCTCTCCTGCCTCCGTTTCTCATCCAAATTCATTCTGATTTGGTAGACATACTGTCCATAATTAGGGACCATAACCTTTAGAAATAGCGCCCTCTATTGCAAAGTCTTAAAATAGTTAAATTGCCATAACTTCCTTGTTTGAATTCATTTTGGTCTCATGTTTTCAGGGTTTGCCAATTGTATCATTTCACATACTCCAACTGCGTTTTACGCATCAGTGACCATTCCTTTAAGAAATAGCGCCCTCTAATATTTTGAGAATGTATATCATCTAGAGTTTTCTCTTGATCTCCTCCTGTTTCTTGCCCTCTATTAAATCAGAGGCGTCAATGCATGCACATCGTTCTGAAACGATTGCAGTTCTAGTCTTCTTCTTCTTCTTCTTCCACCAAAATCCCATTTGTTTAACACATGGTTTTGTTAGCTCTACCCTGACTCCGTCCCTGATCCAAATTCATCCAAATTTGGTAGACATGTTGTCCAGCATCCCTAGTTGTGCCTCTCGTCTTCCATTTTCCAAAATCACTCATGCATGACCATCCAGGCGCCATTTTGTCAATTTCAAGTCCATTTGCATACCATTCTTCATTCTTTCATATCTCAGTTATCCTGCATGCTACAGACTTCTAACAAATTGCTATAGATAGTCCAAGAGTTGCTCCATCATCTGCGACGTATAACTTGACCTTCAAAATGCCATCTTCATGCCTTAAATTCAAATCCGAAATAGCCTTCCTTCAAAAACTTCATATTTATTGAAATGTAATGTCTAAAAATCGTAAAATGGCCGTAACTTTTGTGTTTTTATTCATTTTGCGCTCATTCTTTTAGAAAGTGATCACGGTATCATAACATACATGCTACTAAGTTTTCACGCATCATTGATCTTCCGTCATTGAAATAGCGCCCTCTAAAGTTTCAAAAACGCTTACCTTTGAATGCCCCTCATTGCGTCATGCATGGCCAAACCCGTACCCTTTCTTGGATTTAGGGTCTTCAAGATATACCCTTTCATGCCATTTAAAAAAATATATACCTTACAACTGACGAAATATCTCAAAAATGCTCCCGAAAATCAGCAAAATACCCAAAAATGCACTTTACTGCCAGCACAACTTCAACTTGCTCTTATTTCCTTATTATTGAAGCTTATTCTTTTTAACTTGGCAGATATGAGTATTGATATATACTTAAACAGTTCGTTAATGTTTTGTAACAGAAACTAACAAATTGCTGACGGTAGCTTAAAATTATTGTGCAAAACCTTCATTTTTAATGTCTTTCTTTATATGGCATTTACTTCCGGTCTATTGCCTCCACACAAATAAAAGTGGTATCAATGTCACCGCATTGGAATACTCTTTCCAGTGATACCAAATACGACATAGGTTACAACAGAAAATTTCAAGATAAGTCAATCTGAACACATGGTATACTGCTCACAATGCACACATTTTCAACAACCACGTATGGGCCGCCAATATGGTCTAAAAAATTTTACTCGAGAATGTAACTTCCTATGGACAGCAAAAAGTGCTAATATCCAATTTGATTAACATGTAATATTTGTTAGTCCTCCCCTGCCACCGTTCCTCATCAAAATTCATTCTAATTTGGTAGACATGTTATCCATAATTAGTGACCATAACTTTAGAAATAGCGCCCTCTATTGCAAAGTCTTAAAATAGTTGAATTGCCATAACTTCCTTTGAATTTATTTTTGTCTCATATTTTCAGGGTTTGCCAATTGTATCATTTCACATAATCTAACTGTGTTTTACGCATCAGTGACCATTCCTTTAAGAAATAGCGCCCTCTAATATTTTGAGAATGTATATCATCTACAGTTTTCTTTCTATCTCTTTCTGTTTCTTGCCCTCTATTAAATCAGAGGCGTCAATGCATGCACATCGTTCTGAAACGATTGCAGTTCTAGTCTTCTTCTTCTTCTTCTTCCACCAAAATCCCATTTGTTTAACACATGGTTTTGTTAGCTCTACCCTGACTCCGTCCCTGATCCAAATTCATCCAAATTTGGTAGACATGTTGTCCAGCATCCCTAGTTGTGCCTCTCGTCTTCCATTTTCCAAAATCACTCATGCATGACCATCCAGGCGCCATTTTGTCAATTTCAAGTCCATTTGCATACCATTCTTCATTCTTTCATATCTCAGTTATCCTGCATGCTACAGACTTCTAACAAATTGCTATAGATAGTCCAAGAGTTGCTCCATCATCTGCGACGTATAACTTGACCTTCAAAATGCCATCTTCATGCCTTAAATTCAAATCCGAAATAGCCTTCCTTCAAAAACTTCATATTTATTGAAATGTAATGTCTAAAAATCGTAAAATGGCCGTAACTTTTGTGTTTTTATTCATTTTGCGCTCATTCTTTTAGAAAGTGATCACGGTATCATAACATACATGCTACTATGTTTTCACGCATCATTGATCTTCTGTCATTGAAATAACGCCCTCTAAAGTTTCAAAAACGCTTACCTTTGAATGCCCCTCATTGCGTCATGCATGGCCAAACCCGTACCTTTTCTTGGATTTAGGGTCTTCAAGATATACCCTTTCATGCCATTTAAAAAAATATATACCTTACAACTGACGAAATATCTCAAAAATGCTCCCGAAAATCAGCAAAATACCCAAAAATGCACTTTACTGCCAGCACAACTTCAACTTGCTCTTATTTCCTTATTATTGAAGCTTATTCTTTTTAACTTGGCAGATATGAGTATTGATATATACTTAAACAGTTCGTTAATGTTTTGTAACAGAAACTAACAAATTGCTGACGGTAGCTTAAAATTATTGTGCAAAACCTTCATTTTTAATGTCTTTCTTTATATGGCATTTACTTCCGGTCTATTGCCTCCACACAAATAAAAGTGGTATCAATGTCACCGCATTGGAATACTCTTTCCAGTGATACCAAATACGACATAGGTTACAACAGAAAATTTCAAGATAAGTCAATCTGAACACATGGTATACTGCTCACAATGCACACATTTTCAACAACCACGTATGGGCCGCCAATATGGTCTAAAAAATTTTACTCGAGAATGTAACTTCCTATGGACAGCAAAAAGTGCTAATATCCAATTTGATTAACATGTAATATTTGTTAGTCCTCCCCTGCCACCGTTCCTCATCAAAATTCATTCTAATTTGGTAGACATGTTATCCATAATTAGTGACCATAACTTTAGAAATAGCGCCCTCTATTGCAAAGTCTTAAAATAGTTGAATTGCCATAACTTCCTTTGAATTTATTTTTGTCTCATATTTTCAGGGTTTGCCAATTGTATCATTTCACATAATCTAACTGTGTTTTACGCATCAGTGACCATTCCTTTAAGAAATAGCGCCCTCTAATATTTTGAGAATGTATATCATCTACAGTTTTCTTTCTATCTCTTTCTGTTTCTTGCCCTCTATTAAATCAGAGGCGTCAATGCATGCACATCGTTCTGAAACGATTGCAGTTCTAGTCTTCTTCTTCTTCTTCTTCCACCAAAATCCCATTTGTTTAACACATGGTTTTGTTAGCTCTACCCTGACTCCGTCCCTCATCCAAATTCATCCAAATTTGGTAGACATGTTGTCCAGCATCCCTAGTTGTGCCTCTCGTCTTCCATTTTCCAAAATCACTCATGCATGACCATCCAGGCGCCATTTTGTCAATTTCAAGTCCATTTGCATACCATTCTTCATTCTTTCATATCTCAGTCATCCTGCGTGCTACAGACTTCTAACAAATTGCTATAGATAGTCCAAGAGTTGCTCCATCATCTGCGACGTATAACTTGACCTTAAAAATGCCATCTTCATGCCTTAAATTCAAATCCGAAATAGCCTTCCTTCAAAAACTTCATATTTATTGAAATGTAATGTCTAAAAGTCGTAAAATGGCCATAACTTTTCTGTTTTTACTCATTTTGCGCTCATTCTTTTGGAAATTGATCACGGTATCATAACATACATGTTACTAAGTTTTCACGCATCATTGATCTTCCGTCATTGAAATAGCGCCCTCTAAAGTTTCAAAAACGCTTACCTTTGAATGCCCCTCATTGCGTCATGCATGGCCAAACCCGTACCCTTTCTTGGATTTAGGGTCTTCAAGATATGCCCTTTCATGCCATTTAAAAAAATATATACCTTACAACTGACAAAATATCTCAAAAATGCTCCCGAAAATCAGCAAAATACCCAAAAATGCACTTTACTGCCAGCACAACTTCAACTTGCTCTTATTTCCTTATTATTGAAGCTTATTCTTTTTAACTTGGCAGATATGAGTATTGATATATACTTAAACAGTTCGTTAATGTTTTGTAACAGAAACTAACAAATTGCTGACGGTAGCTTAAAATTATTGTGCAAAACCTTCATTTTTAATGTCTTTCTTTATATGGCATTTACTTCCGGTCTATTGCCTCCACACAAATAAAAGTGGTATCAATGTCACCGCATTGGAATACTCTTTCCAGTGATACCAAATACGACATAGGTTACAACAGAAAATTTCAAGATAAGTCAATCTGAACACATGGTATACTGCTCACAATGCACACATTTTCAACAACCACGTATGGGCCGCCAATGTGGTCTAAAAATTTTTACTCGAGAATGTAACTTCCTATGGACAGCAAAATGTGCTAATATCCAATTTGATTAACATGTAATATTTGTTAGTCCTCCCCTGCCACCGTTCCTCATCAAAATTCATTCTAATTTGGTAGACATGTTATCCATAATTAGTGACCATAACTTTAGAAATAGCGCCCTCTATTGCAAAGTCTTAAAATAGTTGAATTGCCATAACTTCCTTTGAATTTATTTTTGTCACATATTTTCAGGGTTTGCCAATTGTATCATTTCACATAATCTAACTGTGTTTTACGCATCAGTGACCATTCCTTTAAGAAATAGCGCCCTCTAATATTTTGAGAATGTATATCATCTACAGTTTTCTTTCTATCTCTTTCTGTTTCTTGCCCTCTATTAAATCAGAGGCGTCAATGCATGCACATCGTTCTGAAACGATTGCAGTTCTAGTCTTCTTCTTCTTCTTCTTCCACCAAAATCCCATTTGTTTAACACATGGTTTTGTTAGCTCTACCCTGACTCCGTCCCTGATCCAAATTCATCCAAATTTGGTAGACATGTTGTCCAGCATCCCTAGTTGTGCCTCTCGTCTTCCATTTTCCAAAATCACTCATGCATGACCATCCAGGCGCCATTTTGTCAATTTCAAGTCCATTTGCATACCATTCTTCATTCTTTCATATCTCAGTTATCCTGCATGCTACAGACTTCTAACAAATTGCTATAGATAGTCCAAGAGTTGCTCCATCATCTGCAACGTATAACTTGACCTTCAAAATGCCATCTTCATGCCTTAAATTCAAATCCGAAATAGCCTTCCTTCAAAAACTTCATATTTATTGAAATGTAATGTCTAAAAGTCGTAAAATGGCCGTAACTTTTGTGTTTTTATTCATTTTGCGCTCATTCTTTAAGAAATTGATCACGGTATCATAACATACATGCTACTAAGTTTTCACGCATCATTGATCTTCTGTCATTGAAATAGCGCCCTCTAAAGTTTCAAAAACGCTTACCTTTGAATGCCCCTCATTGCGTCATGCATGGCCAAACCCGTACCCTTTCTTGGATTTAGGGTCTTCAAGATATGCCCTTTCATGCCATTTAAAAAAATATATACCTTACAACTGACGAAATATCTAAAAAATGCTCCCGAAAATCAGCAAAATACCCAAAAATGCACTTTACTGCCAGCACAACTTCAACTTGCTCTTATTTCCTTATTATTGAAGCTTATTCTTTTTAACTTGGCAGATATGAGTATTGATATATACTTAAACAGTTCGTTAATGTTTTGTAACAGAAACTAACAAATTGCTGACGGTAGCTTAAAATTATTGTGCAAAACCTTCATTTTTAATGTCTTTCTTTATATGGCATTTACTTCCGGTCTATTGCCTCCACACAAATAAACGTGGTACCTATGTCACTGCATCGGAATACTCTTTCTAGTGATACCAAATACGACATAGGTTACAACAGAAAATTTCAAGATAAGTCAATCTGAACACATGGTATCCTGCTCACAATGCACACATTTTCAACAACCACGTATGGGCCGCCAATATGGTCTAAAAAATTTTACTCGAGAATGTAACTTCCTATGGACAGCAAAAAGTGCTAATATCCAATTTGATTAACATGTAATATTTATTAGTCCTCCCTGCCACCGTTCCTCATCAAAATTCATTCTAATTTGGTAGACATGTTATCCATAATTAGTGACCATAACTTTAGAAATAGCGCCCTCTATTGCAAAGTCTTAAAATAGTTGAATTGCCATAACTTCCTTTGAATTTATTTTTGTCTCATATTTTCAGGGTTTGCCAATTGTATCATTTCACATAATCTAACTGTGTTTTACGCATCAGTGACCATTCCTTTAAGAAATAGCGCCCTCTAATATTTTGAGAATGTATATCATCTACAGTTTTCTTTCTATATCTTTCTGTTTCTTGCCCTCTATTAAATCAGAGGCGTCAATGCATGCACATCGTTCTGAAACGATTGCAGTTCTAGTCTTCTTCTTCTTCTTCTTCCACCAAAATCCCATTTGTTTAACACATGGTTTTGTTAGCTCTACCCTGACTCCGTCCCTGATCCAAATTCATCCAAATTTGGTAGACATGTTGTCCAGCATCCCTAGTTGTGCCTCTCGTCTTCCATTTTCCAAAATCACTCATGCATGACCATCCAGGCGCCATTTTGTCAATTTCAAGTCCATTTGCATACCATTCTTCATTCTTTCATATCTCAGTTATCCTGCATGCTACAGACTTCTAACAAATTGCTATAGATAGTCCAAGAGTTGCTCCATTATCTGCGACGTATAACTTGACCTTCAAAATGCCATCTTCATGCCTTAAATTCAAATCCGAAATAGCCTTCCTTCAAAAACTTCATATTTATTGAAATGTAATGTCTAAAAGTCGTAAAATGGCCGTAACTTTTGTGTTTTTATTCATTTTGCGCTCATTCTTTTAGAAATTGATCACGGTATCATAACATACATGCTACTAAGTTTTCACGCATCATTGATCTTCCGTCATTGAAATAGCGCCCTCTAAAGTTTCAAAAACGCTTACCTTTGAATGCTCCTCATTGCGTCATGCGTGGCCAAACCCGTACCCTTTTTTGAATTTAGGGTCTTCAAGATATGATCTTTCATGCCATTTAAAAAAATATATACCTTACAACTGACGAAATATCTGAAAAATGCTCCCGAATATCAGCAAAATACCCCAAAATGCACTTTAATGCCAGCACAACTTCAACTTGCTCTTATTTCCTTATTATTGAAGCTTATTCTTTCTAACTTGGCTGATATGAGTATTGATATATACTTAAACAGTTCGTTAATGTTTTGTAACAGAAACTAACAAATTGCTGACGTCAGCTTAAAATTATTGTGCAAAACCTTCATTTTTAATGTCTTTCTTTATATGGCATTTACTTCCGGTCTATTGCCTGCGCACAAATAAAAGTGGTATCAATGTCACCGCATTGGAATACTCTTTCCAGTGATACCAAATACGACATAGGTTACAACAGAAAATTTCAAGATAAGTCAATCTGAACACATGGTATACTGCTCACTATGCACACATTATCAACAACAGAATTGTACACAGTGTCTATTGCATTGATAAACTCAGTTCATGCATGCACATCGTTCTGATATGTACTTAACACTGGGTTACGTTAATGAATTTCAGTGAATTTGTATGCTTATTTCTATTACTCTCTCTACGTCTTTATCTCTCTCTCTCTCTCTCTTTGTTCAGCGGCCACATGGTCTAAAAATGGACGAAATCTGTTTGACTCGAGAATGTAACTTCCTATGGAAGGCAAAATCTGCCAAAATCCAATTTGATTAACATGTAATTTTTGTTAGTCTTCGCCTGCCTCCGTTTCTCATCCAAATTCATTTTGATTTGATAGACATATTGTCCATAATTAGTGACCATAACCTTTAGAAATAGCGCCCTCTCGTGCAAAGTCTTGAAATAGTTAAATTGCCATAACTTCCTTGTTTGAATTTATTTTGGTCTCATGTTTTCAGAGTTTGCCAATTGTATCATTTCACATACTCCAACTGTGTTTTATGCATCAGTGACCATTCTTTAAAAAAATAGCGCCCTCTAATATTTTGAGAATGTATATCATCTAGAGTTTTCTCTCTATCTCCTTCTGTTTCTTGCCCTCTATTAAATCAGAGGCGTCAATGCATGCACATCGTTCTGAAACGATTGCAGTTCTAGTTCCATATTCCTATTCCGTAATCTTCTTCTTCTTCCACCAAAATCCCATTTGTTTAACACATGGTTTTGTTAGCTCTACCCTGACTCCGTCCCTCATCCAAATTCATCCAAATTTGGTAGACATGTTGTCCAGCATCCCTAGTTGTGCCTCTCGTCTTCCATTTTCCAAAATCACTCATGCATGACCATCCAGGCGCCATTTTGTCAATTTCAAGTCCATTTGCATACCATTCTTCATTCTTTCATATCTCAATTA
The DNA here is from genome assembly GCF_018143015.1 of Lytechinus variegatus. NCBI lineage: Eukaryota > Metazoa > Echinodermata > Echinoidea > Temnopleuroida > Toxopneustidae > Lytechinus > Lytechinus variegatus. Next base: position 19,630,228 of record NC_054748.1, on the reverse strand, counting down.
TCCTGCATGCTACAGACTTCTAACAAATTGCTATAGATAGTCAAAGAGTTGCTCCATCATCTGCGACGTATAACCAAACCTTCAAAATGCCATCTTCATGTCCTAAATTCAAATCCGAAATAGCCTTCCTTCAAAAAGTTCATAATTATTGAAATGTAAAGTAAAAAATTCGTAAAATGGCCATAACTTTCTTGTTTTTATTCATTTTGAGCTCATTCTTTCAGAAATTGATAACGGTATCATAAAATACAAGTTACTGAATTTTCACGCATCATTGACCTTCCGTCATCGAAATAGCGCCCTCTAAAGTTTCAAAAACGCTTACCTTTGAATGCTCCTCATTGCGTCATGCGTGGCCAAACCCGTACCCTTTTTTGAATTTAGGGTCTTCAAGATATGATCTTTCATGCCATTGAAAAAAATATATACCTTACAACTGACGAAATATCTGAAAAATGCTCCCGAAAATCAGCAAAATACCCAAAAATGCACTTTACTGCCAGCACAACTTCAACTTGCTCTTATTTCCTTATTATTGAAGCTTATTCTTTCTGACTTGGCGGATATGAGTATTGATATATACTCCAACCGTTTGTCAACCTTTTGTAACAAAAACTGACAAAAATCTGACGTCAGCTTCAAATTATTGTGCAAAACCTTCACTTTTAATGTCTTTCTTTATATGGCATTTACTTCCGGTCTATTGCCTGCGCACAAATAAAAGTGGTATCAATGTCACCGCATTGGAATACTCTTTTCAGTGATACCAAATACGACATAGGTTACAACAGAAAATTTCAAGATAAGTCAATCTGAACATATGGTATACTGCTCACAATGGACACATTCTCAACAACAACATATGGGGCGCCAAATGGTCTAAAATTGTTTACTCCAGAATGTAACTTCCTATGGAGAGCAAAATGTGCTACAATTCAATTTGATTAACATGTAATTTTTGTAAGTCCTCCCCTGCCACCGTTCCTCATCCAAATTCATTCTAATTTGGTAGACATGTTATCCATAATAAGTGACCATAACTTTAGAAATAGCGCCCTCTATTGCAAAGTCTTAAAATAGTTGGATTGCCATAACTTCCTTGTTTGAATTTATTTTTGTCTCATATTTTCAGGGTTTGCCAATTGTATCATTTCACATAATCCAACTGTGTTTTCAGCATCGGTGACCATTCCTTTAAGAAATAGCGCCCTCTAATATTTTGAGAATGTATATCATCTAGAGTTTCTCTCTATCTCCTGTTACTTGCCCTCTATTAAATCAGAGGCGTCAATGCATGCACATCGTTCTGAAACGATTGCAGTTCTAGTTGCATTGACGCCCAATGGCGACAATGCATTGTTCTTGTTCCATATTCCTATTCCGTAATCTTCTTCTTCTTCTTCCACCAAAATCCCATTTGTTTAACACATGGTTTTGTTAGCTCTACCCTGACTCCGTCCTTCATCCAAATTCAACCAAATTTGGTAGACATGTTGTCCAGCATCCCTAGTTGTGCCTCTCGTCTTCCATTTTCCAAAATCACTCATGCATGACCATCCAGGCGCACTTTTGTCAATTTCAAGTCCATTTGCATACCATTCTTCATTCTTTCATATCTCAGTTATCCTGCATGCTAAAGACTTCTAACAAATTGCTATAGATAGTCCAAGAGTTGCTCCGTCATCTGCGACGTATAACTTGACCTTCAAAATGCCATCTTCATGCCTTAAATTCAAATCCGAAATAGCCTTCCTTCAAAAACTTCATATTTATTAAAATGTAAAGTCAAAAAATCGTAAAATGGCCATAATTTTCTTGTTTTTATTCATTTCGAGCTCATATATTCAGGAGTTGATTACAGTACCATATCATACATACTACTCAGTTTTCACGCATCACTGATTTTTCGTCATTGAAATAGCGCCCTCTAAAGTTTCAAAAACACTTACCTTTGAATGCTCCTCATTGCGTCATGCATGGCCAAACCCGTACCCTTTCTTGGATTTAGGGTCTTCAAGATATGCCCTTTCATGCCATTTAAAAAAATATATACCTTACAACTGACGAAATATCTGAAAAATGCTCCCGAAAATCAGCAAAATACCCCAAAAGGCACTTTAATGCCAGCACAACTTCAACTTGCTCTTATTTCCTTATTATTGAAGCTTATTCTTTCTAACTTGGCAGATCTGAGTATTGATATATACTTCAACAGTTCGTTAATGTTTTGTAACAGAAACTAACAAATTGCTGACGTCAGCTTAAAATTATTGTGCAAATCCTTCATTTTTAATGTCTTTCTTTATATGGCATTTACTTCCGGTCTATTGCCTGCGCACAAATAAAAGTGGTATCAATGTCACCGCATTGGAATACTCTTTCCAGTGATACCAAATACGACATAGGTTACAACAGAAAATTTCAAGATAAGTCAATCTGAACACATGGTATACTGCTCACTATGTACACATTATCAACAACAGAATTGTACACAGTGTCTATTGCATCGGTTTCGCGCAAAAACGAACTGAACGTACTATGGCACGCCATTTGTCCAATAAGGCGATAAACTCAGTTTATGCATGCACATCGTTCTGATATGTACTTAACACTGGGTTACGTTGATGAATTGTCAGCGAATTTGTATGCTTATTTCTATTACTCTCTCTGCGTCTTTCTCTCTCTCTCTTTCTTCAGCGGCCACCTGGTCTAAAAATGGACGAAATTTGTTTGACTCGAGAATGTAATTTCCTATGAAAAGCAAAATCTGCCAAAATCCAATTTGATTAACATGTAATTTTTGTTAGTCCTCTCCTGCCTCCGTTTCTCATCCAAATTCATTCTGATTTGGTAGACATACTGTCCATAATTAGGGACAGTAACCTTTAGAAATAGTGCCTTCTATTGCAAAGTCTTGAAATAGTTAAATTGCCATAACTTCCTTGTTTGAATTTATTTTGGTCTCATGTTTTCAGGGTTTGCCAATTGTATCATTTCACATACTCCAACTGTGTTTACGCATCAGTGATCATTCCTTTAAGAAATAGCGCCCTCTAACATTTTGAGAATGTATATCATCTAGAGTTTTCTCTTGATCTCCTCCTGTTTCTTGCCCTCTATTAAATCAGAGGCGTCAATGCATGCACATCGTTCTGAAACGATTGCAGTTCTAGTTATTCTTCATCTTGTTTTGTAATCATTATTTTTCAGTCTTCTATAAACCCAACCATGGCTGAAGCATTAAAGACTGTCATCTCCCAGAGTACAGAGTGTCCAGTGTGTCTTTCTACATTTACCGATCCCAAGATCCTGTCTTGTTCTCACACTTTCTGCAAGACTTGCCTGGACAACCTCTTAGAGTGTCACGGTAACTGCCAGATCCGATGCCCTGTCTGCAGAGCTGTGACCCAGGTCCCAAACGAAGATGTTGGCAAACTACAGGTAAATCTTGCTTTGAAGAGTCTGATAGAGGATATGGAGGGCCATCCTCAGATTTGCACAAATTGTAAATCAAATGACAAATCCCATGCTGCTGTCTACTGCCAAGACTGTGGCAACTATCTCTGCACCTCTTGTCTTAATACGCACTCTCAATGGAAAGGCTTTATCGATCATGAAGTCATTGCCATGAGTGAGATCTCATCAGGGAAGGTTTCAGTCCGTAAATACCGGAAATGCAGGAAACATCCAAAAGAAGACGAGGGTTGCTTCTGTTCCAGCTGCAGGAGATTCACATGCTTCAGGTGTGTTGTTATGGAACATACGGGGGAAGGACACAAGGTCATCGAGGGAACAGCTTACGAGGACAAACACATGAAGGGTATGGAAGAACTTAAATCAAAGGTGGACAAGAAACAATCATGCTTTCAGAAGTACAATGATTTTATAGATGAACAGACTAAAAGTGTTGACAGTGCCAAGAAACAGTGTACAAGTGACATTAATAAAGCATATGATGATGCAGTCCGGCAGTTGACAGTAAAGAGGAAAAGTCTAGTAAGAGAAGTCAAGGAAACGACCGAAGGAGTAAAGAAAGAACTGGAAAGTATGAAGACCACGGCCCAGAAGCACATCAATCGGTTGGCGACCATGGCTGAAATGGTAACTAACAAAATAAAGATTCCATTAGATATGGATACTTTGGCTGCACACGACACTCAGTGTGAAGAGTTACGAGAGGTCTTTGATCAAAAGGATCCTGACTACGAGCAACCGAAGAAATCGGGCATAAAGGGGAAAAGTGTCAAGTTCAAGAGAAATGTTGGAGTGGATGAGCTAGGCCTTGGAAAGATTGTGAATGTAGTTGAAAGAAACGTCGCCTTACCCACAAATAAAACCTTTGATGAAAAGGATGTTTCTTTGCCTACTTATAATATTGATAATGTAAAGAAGGTTGCTTTGCCAGCTCAAGATAGCATGAGTGCAATGGTTGGTACACCAGACGGTAGGATGGCAGTAGGATGTGACCCAGGTGGCATCTCCATCTTCTCTCCTTATGGTCAGCTTCAGCAGACAGTTCTGAAGGATGTTAAGATTTTTGGGATAGGGTTCCTTTCTGATGGTCGATGTGTTGTGATGGATACTTCAAACAACATCACACTGTACACACCAGAGTACACACAATTGAATGTAATGTTTAAGACTCTACGTCGATTTAAAGGTGGGATTCCTCGTCTCACTGTTGATGCTGATGATCTGATCTGTGTGAGCTACAGGAATGCCGAGAAGATCCAGGTATTTTCAACAGCAGGTGGGCAAGCAGTCAGGGAGATACCATGCAACGGGTATGGACCTTATCAAATCACTAGTTATCATGGTTCTCTGATCATTTCATCATGGGGTGCTATCAGATTGATAGACAAAGAGGGTGCTGTACAACATGAATTAAAGAAACCTGGTAGTTTCCTTTGCGCTGCTGTATCTCAATGGAATACAATCCTGATAGCCAAGGTGAAGCCTTATGAATGTTTGGTGAGCATTGACGAGTATACAAATGAACTAAGGCACATCCGAAACTTTGTTAACGATTTCAAGATTGAGAAGCCTTGGAGAGATTGGTATTACCTCCAGCAGTACCGATCAGGAGAGATCGCTTTCTGCACTCTGCATAGACTCTATATATTCCGCTGAAAATAATTGATGACATGATATCATAATTATTATCGCAGAAGATGGGGGGGGGATGATACCCACTGAGTTGCCATTTTCTGCTAAAGTAAGCTGCTATAATGTTGAAATACATAAAACAATTGTTGGATCATTTCTTTTTCGTTTCTCACCCATAAAACATCATTTCGCTGCTTACAACTTTTTGTTTTCAATATTGCATGTACCAATCATCATATTTATCATGTTTATCCTCTGTGTTGGGGAAATTCTAGTACTTGCATATCAGACAAATTGTTATTAAATATTTTATGACAAACCATATAATTCTCTATTCATATTCATGACTGTATATAATATTTGACTAGTAATGCCAACATGGGTGATGAGATCATAAAAGAGTTTACTGTTTATGCGCGTATCCTTGTATCTTTTCATAAATTGAAAGATATCTATGCTGTGAATCAAGACATTATCATAACGTGTGAATATATAAATATTATCTTCATGGAGATGGTCTGATCATCACTCTTCGATATTTTTCGGAGTGTGAAACACTTAAAAAAAACTTATTTCATTTATGAAAATTGCACGAAAAATGCATAAAACAGCATATAGTCAATGAATCTCAATTTTTAGTTTCAGCTTTCTATTTAATATCAAGCATCATCTTTATCATGTGTATCCTATGTGAGGGAATTTAAATATAAGACATAATGTTAAATATATATTGTAACAGTATCCTGTTTATGTGATTTGTTCAACTTTTGATAACCTATAATGTTTATTCACTTAGAGGGCGCACTCTTGCTAAGTACTAAAGTACCCCTTTCTACCTGTAAGAAATCTCTAACTACTCTTTGATGTTCGAGTTAAGTAAAACCATTTAACAACCCAACTACAACTTGAAACACGTATTTTATGGGAAACCAAATGTTTCTCTCTTCATACATGTCATGTATATAATATTTGTCTAGCAATGACTATCGTGGCAATGTGATATTTACCATTGATATTAATGAGTGTATGCTATACTGTTTATGATTTTATGCATAAATTGTAATATGTCGTTATTCTATGCTATTATTCCATCTAGACATGATTACACTGTGTAAATATATAAATATCATCTTCATGGAATTGGTCTGATTCCTGCTCTTTAATATTTTTTTGAAGTGCTTCAATTTCAAAATGCAATTATATATGATAACTTGAATGTGAAACAAAACAAACAAATATTGCCGGCATTTAAGAAAATAGCTTAAAATGCATAAAAAGCAACGTCAATGGATCTCAATTTTTATTTGGAACTTTGCTATTATCAAGCATCATCTTCATCATGTTTATCCTGTGTGGGGAAATTTCTAGTTCTTGTATTTTAGACATAATGTCATTAGATATATCATGAGAAATCAAATAATTTTCTATTCATAAACATATACTTCATATTTAACTAGTAATAACCATGGTGGAAGTGTAATATTTACCATTCATTTTAAAGACGGTATGCTGTACTATTTACTTGTAATGCATATTGTATGCATTGATCACGCAGATATGAAGCAAAATCATGATCCTTATGATAAAAAAAAAAAATTTCCGTTATAGAACATGCTTATACTGTGTATTTTTTTTTACCTGTATTTCATATAGAACCGATGTGAAGTACACTTCTTCGATGTATTCGAATAAATTTAATTTGAAAATGCAATTATATGGAATAAGTCGAATGTGAAATAGAACAGCTTAAATGGAGAATATGTTATTGTATTTCAGGCAATGGCACGAAATGTAAAGTAAAACTGCAGTTGTTATGAGTCAATGGATGTCGATATTTGCCATCGATTTTGAAGTCTGAAGAACCTTTCATTGGTCCATCACTATATTAAATCTATATTTATATATTGTTTTGCATATATTATAACTTTGTAAAAATAAACGAAATCAAATGGAGCGAAATGAAAATTTTTGAGGGGGCAAAATTCCTAAAACGCCGGGAGCTAGCAAAACAGTGCAAACATCTAATTTTGTGATAGATCTCGACATAATATTCAGACAATGATATGTTAAGCCTTTTAGTTTCATTCAAAATACTGTATTTAAACTGTAATATCATAATTAATTGTATTGTCTACAGGTATACTTATTTTAGCAAAAATTCTCTTTCATTAAGAATCATGCACTATATTCAAAATGAAGAGAAAACGTCATTAATTAATTATACAATTGAGAAGGAAAGTATGATCACTATGAATGCAATTGTTTATATTTGCACAAATATGATCGAGAACAGTGATGTACAAATGTATAAATATAATAACATGTAAGTATTTAAGAACCAAGTTCACACTATACAGCTCTACAATACGATATGTCGAGTTTACAAGTAGAATGAGTTTATTAAAAGGTAAAATCAATTATGCTCTTCATTTTCAGGAACTATAAAAGATTTGATCATCAATTTGATCATAATATACATAATAACTTTTATAAATTTTCTTAAAATGTACAAAACCAAACATTATAATGTAAACGTTGGAAAGTGAATAAAGGAAATGCAATTTCAAAATCTGTAAAACAGTAATAACATAATAATAACAGAATATCATAATTCATATTTGCTGTAATTTGGCTGATATTATTACAGATATTGTTTTTTTTCTTTTAACGATTTAATGAAGCAAAATACTTTGATGACGAGAAGACAAATTCTTTGTATAAAGTTGATTAATCAATAAAAGTTTTAAAGATAGTAATCTGTATGTCACTGGTATAGTATTGACTTGTTCAGAAAAAAGAATAGAACAAAAAGGGAGAAAGATAGAAGGAAAGAAAGGCATATATAAAGAAATAAAGGGAGGAAGAAAGGAATGAAGGAAAGAAGGATGTAGATTTTTCAATAGATAAATATGGAAATGAGGAAACGCTTTCTGGAACATTGGGAATCTATTAAAAATGCCTGTCAAATCATAATGGAAAGATTAGAGGTCATTGTCGAAAGTTGGTGGACCGTGACAGTAGGCCTACATCGTCTTAAGACTCGGACAGGATGAAATATAACTAAAGTGTCGTTTGCCTAGTCAGAGTCCTGGGGCCCGTTGCAGAAAGAGTTGCAATCAAACGCAACTCTAAAAATCACGCGCAACTTGATTTTCAACCAATCAACAGCGCGCATTTCGGACTTGCGATTGATTTTTGACTTGTGTTTAAATGCAACTCTTTCTGCAACGGGCCCCAGGACGGCACTGTTGATTTGATTCACCAATTTTCGACAAAGACTGTTTTGTTATGAAGAGCTATTGTCAAAAGATTCTATGTGTTATAGAAAGCGTCTGTGAAATGATTGCGAGAATGCCCTAATCAGGTTCGCCAGGGAGAAGAAGGAGGAACATATTATTATTTGCTTTCTTTGTTTTCCATCTTTTCTTCTTTTATCATCTCTCTATCTGTCTTTAATATCTGTTTCCTGCTTTTTTTCTCACGCATTTTCTCCTGTTCTACTTTACCCCTTTCTGTTTTATTTCTTCCCTCCTATCATCCTTTCCTCTTTTGTCTTTTCTTTGTTTTCTCTTTGTTTGTTACTCCGCTATCTCTATCCACTTACTATCCTTACTACTACTACCCTGGCTATTGTACAAAATAAGCCTAATCTAATTTTCAACATCCCTTGGATTAAAAAATAAAATATTTCTTGTATTGAAAAAAATACACAAAAGCGGAAAGACGATATCATCGGCTTCTCATTGCGCAAGACGAAATGTATAAAATTAAAAAACCTGTTTCACAGAAGTACTGCAGAATCTAAAATGTCATAACGTTGTTTGTCCTTTTACGTTTTTGATGAGATTTCCAGCATTTTCTTTGTCTAATTTTCCCTTATTATTATTTGTTCCAATCATTGTATTTCAATTCTGGAGTATCACCCCCTTTAAGAAATTTGAAATATGTTGCAGTCATCAGTTAACCAGGAGTGACTCCAAGGGGAGGGGCACTCATAGTGGGTATGTCCCGCGACCCCCATTTTTACACTCAAATGTCTGTTCCAAGGCATAGCATTTTGTCTTATTGAGAAAAAGAACAAAGAAAGCCCCTCCAAAGCATAGCATTTTCTTATCGACAAAACAGCAGAAAGAAATCTGCTCCAAAGCTTCGCATGTTTCCGTTTTGCCGTTCCGGTCGCGTTGATCTGCTACAATAAGCCGCAATTTTGGTGAAAAGCGGTCGCAGAGCGCTGTCCGAACATTGCCTCTGCGCAAGAGCACCCGGCGCTCCTGCCACTTGCTGCCACCGGGCTATATAGCTACATGCACGTTTCATATGGATGCATACGCATTGGCGGCGGAAGCCAACAAAATTAGGAGGGGTCCACCTGAAATTTTGTGATGGACACAGGAAAAAAAATTGACAAGCAAAAAAAAAGAAAGTTATCAACTAAAATTCTAGAGGGGGGCCATCCCCCCACCTCAACGGGGGGGGGGGGGTCTGTCGCCTCCATCCCCCCGCTTCCGCCGCCTACATGCATACGCACTCACAAACAGGCGACCCGTTTCAAGGACCCTCCTTTTTACAATAAGCCCGCTCTAATTAGGCCCCCGTTTTGTTTTGTCTTGCCCGCGGCACATACATGTTCGTACTGTTCCTACTACTTTTTTGGTCGAGAACGGGGGGGGGGGGGGGGGTGGGGGGCAGCCAGCCCGAGCCCCCTATTTTGGGGAAACCTGTAGAAAGAAACGTTTAAAACAGAAGAATGAGGTATCATACCCATGTTTAATTAACGACCTCGTATCGCCCGGTCCAATCCCACAGGCCTACCCGCAACGGGACCACATTCAGTTGGTTCACATGAAGGCAAACTACGCTACCGGACACGTTTTAACTGATATACAAACACAACTTACTCATCACTGAAAGCTTTTTTTTTTAATTAGTGACATCATATATGACATGTCTATATTGGATTTACTGCGTTGGAATATTTCATTGGTTGACAGTATGCATACGATGTAAAGAAGAAGACTTTGTAAATCACGCCTACTCTACCATATCTACATTGATTAATGCGTACCACAATCTTATTTTTCTATTTCAGTCACCAAGCCTCTAATGGCAACTTTATATCATAACGCCCTTTTACTTATGAAATCGAAAATTTTCTTATAGAGTGACTGACCTCAGAACGCTGTAATCGCATACCATGAGGGGGCTTAATTTTTACAAAATTTTCTTGGGGATGGCCCCAGCTAGATCCCCCGACAAGACGTACCTTTGGTGCGGGTTACGCCCCCCCGCATTTAAAATTTTTGGGATCCGCCCCTGCTAATTCCATCTTGAAAAGACGAAATGTCAAATCAGAATTTGCCTCCAGCCAAGTAAGATCAATTTCTGCTTTTTCATTTCTCTTTTTTTTCTTCTTCTATTCTTCTTTCTTATATTTTCTCCTCCATTTTTTGCCTATTGTTTTCCTCTTTTCTCCTTTTATCTCTCACCTTCCCTTTTTAGCTATTACGTTTTTTCTTACTTTGATCTTTTGTTCTTTTCTCTTCCTTTTTTTTTCTCATGTCATTCTTCTTTTCCAATCCTATTTTCTTTTTTTCAATAATGACTTTGTTTCTTCCTTTTTCATAATCTCATTGTTCGTATAATATCTTCCTTCCTTCCTTCTTTCTTTCTTTTTCTTTCTTTCTTTCTTTCTTTCTATCTTTCCTTCCTTCCTTCTTTCTTTCTTTTTCTTTCTTTTCTTTTTCATTCATTTTTTCCTTTTCTTTCTTTTTCCTTTCTTTCTTCCTTTCGTTATTCATTTCATTCTTTCTTTATTTCTTCATTTTTTTTCTTTCTCGATCTATTTATTTTATTCATTCCTTCCCCTTTCTTTTTTTCTTCCTTCTCTCCTCTCTTTCATTCATTCTTTCCTTCTTTCTCTTTCTTTCTTTTTGTATTTTTATTGAATCCTTTCTTCCTTCCTTCCTTTCTTCTTATGTTCCTTTTCCGCCCTACCATTTCTTTCTTTATTTTCTTCTGTCTCTATTTTTTTTTCGTTCTTTTTTTTGTCTCTAAACAAGTCAATAATATACTTCAAACATTTCGATTATTTTCAATCAGGTAAAAAGAAAACCCGTGAATCAACCGTTACGCTGAATTGCTGAATTGAAGTACATGAATGCACAACTGAAACATGTCAAAGGTTACCGAGAATTCCCAATCACTAAAAATAGTTTGATATTGAATAGAATTCGTAAACAAGTGTAAATTTGCACACGATTCACTACGCACCACCATTATGAATTGATGTAGCCAAAATATCTAATACTGCTACTACCAGACCCGTATAATATTGTTGCTTTGATCAAACTGAGAAACATATCGTTTATAATGGACATAAGCTGTTTGATGTAAGTATATTGAATAATTCATGTATTTTCCAAAAATATTCTGTATATATTTTACACATTCAAATGCCATATGTATCAGAAACGTGTCGAATTTGAAATCACACTGATTGATATGGCTTGTTTAATGATTGTATCTTTAATATTACTGGATTGCCATTTTTCTTCAATAATAAGCGATTGTTTCCAGTGAGAAATTGTAACATCACCATCTTTGGACAGACAGGATCGAAACAATTAAATTATATATATAAAGATCGTTGTTTAGGGGTGATCAGACTTATTTTCCAACCCGGAAGTAATGTGGAAAATGCAAAGGTAAATTGCCTATTCGTATAATTTCATTTCATTTCATTTATTCAATTTTTCCAACAAAATGTAGAAGCAATGATTACAATAAATAAAATATAACATCAGGAAATACAAATGACATCAATATTCAAATAAACCAAATATAAAGAATATGCACCTGATACAGAAGATAATATATCAAAAATGTTGGAAAAACGGAGTGGTCCACTGAAAAGCAAAGCTTTTAAAGTGTGGACCACTCCAGACGAAAAAAAAAGTATAACACTTAAAACTATATGGGCCAAAAACGAGCGGCAATACAAAATAGATAATTAAATAAAGATATAAATAATGATTATAATAAAGGAAATTAAAATTAAAAGATGAGCAGAGACAAAAGACAAAGAAAAGACATGAAGACACAAAAAAACAAAACAATAACAAAAATAAAACACACAAAACAAGAGTAAAATTAAACAAACATTGCTGCGAAAACCGAAGAAGGGATAAATGGAGAAAGAGAGAGTTAAAGATAGAAGGAGAGGGGAAGAGAGAGAGGGGAGAGGAGTGTGGTCAATCTGACACCAACACCGAGGGCAACCTGTAAATAGGTAAACAATAAATAAACAAATAGATTATAGAGGAAAAGGAATCAATGTGAAGTTTTGTAAGATTGCAACAAAATGAATTTTCATTTTCTTTTAAATGAATTAAGAGAAGGGGAAAACTGGATATCTGGGTGAAGAGAGTTCCAAAATTTTGGGCCCCTATATATAAATGTATTTTGGGCGAAGAGTGTTCTGAGCATGGGCAAATGAAGGTCGTCGCGACCTCTAGTAGGGTAATTGTGTGATGAGCTGTTTTTTAAGAACATGTCATGAAAAATAAAAGGAAGCATATTATTATTGTATTGGTACATGAATTGGCCAAGCTGGAGTAGGTAAAGATCACTGATCTTCAAAATTTTGTTTTCGAAAAAAATAGGATCAGTGAGAAGAAAAAACAATTCGAAGTGCTTTCTTTTGCAGCAATAAAATCCTGTTAAGTAAAGTTTGATGTGTGTTTCCCCATATAAGCAGACCGTAGTGAAGATATGGTAATACTATAAGAGTAGAGTGTGAGTAAGGAAGTTGACGGGAGGAACATTCTTAATTTATTCATAACACCAATATTACGAGAAATTGTTTTGCAAATACTGTCAATATGACACTTCCAAGAAAGCTTATCTACAATGACACCTAAAAATTTAATATTCGATACACATTCCAATTGAAAATTATCAAACTTAATACTATTAGGTAATGAAGTTAAGGTGTTACTATACATGTATTTTGTTTTGTCAATATTAAGAGAAAGTTTGTTACTTCTAATCCATTCGAGTATTTTAGACAGTTCTTGATTGAGTGTCTTGATAATGCCAATTCTTCCACTCACCACATGGTCTACCTCAATTTAGTCTAATGCCATTCGGTCCGTCAACATCAATTTTTGTAACTGAAGAAAACTTAATATGCCTTTTTAGAATGGAATTTGTTAATCTTTAATAATCATGATAATTGGTGAATCAAATGATTTTATTCCTCTGTTATTACATTCTTGACTTTACTATACTATAGGGGATGAGGAATACTTACAAGAGACAAAATAACTTTTTTTACTACATGTTTATCAATTATTATCTTATTGATATGGCTTGTTTTTTGTTACTTTAGAAAAAGCGCTTAATAAGATGGAATTATTATTATTATTTATACATGTAAGCTGTACTTCTTCTAGTGTAAACTAATATTGTGTAAGCTGCTTGTTTTTCTTTTCTTATTTGTTTATTCTGTTATATTTTAAATTACTCGTATGAATTATAAGTGAATTGTTATACAAAATTATGAAAACCCAATAAAAACTTAAGAAAAAAAAACATTTCGTCTAAAAACCATTTGGTCCAATCATCACTTCGTCTAATCACCAGTTCGTCTATTACCATTTCGTCTCATAACCAGTTGGTCTAAATAAATATCCATTTAATTTTAATTTATTTTGTCCAATTAACACTAAGTCCAGTTAGACTAGATTTCAGACTTAATTGCTATTATCCCAACTGGTTATTATATAAACTGGTGAGTGAAAGAAATTGCAATTAGACCATGTGGGTAGTGGATTAGCTTATGTTAGACCAAATGATATTAAAGGAGTTTGGTAATTGGACAAAATGCCATTAGACTAATTGGAATAATACTCTTTTTAAAGCAAATATGATTCCTAATACTCTTCTTTTCACTCCTTTCCTTTCACCATCCCAATTTATTCCCATCGTACCAAGCTCCTCTTTCCATTCCCCTTTCTCCTCTCCCCCTCATTTTATCATTCCCAATTTCCAATTGCTCCTCCCCTTCCTTTCCCTATTCCAAAACCCAACGTGATCCTTTTATTACTCAGTGATGTAAGTCAAATGGTGTTTATTATTATTCATCTTGTTTTGTAATCATTATTTTTCAGTCTTCTATAAACCCAACCATGGCTGAAGCATTAAAGACTGTCATCTCCCAGAGTACAGAGTGTCCAGTGTGTCTTTCTACATTTACCGATCCCAAGATCCTGTCTTGTTCTCACACTTTCTGCAAGACTTGCCTGGACAACCTCTTAGAGTGTCACGGTAACTGCCAGATCCGATGCCCTGTCTGCAGAGCTGTGACCCAGGTCCCAAACGAAGATGTCGGCAAACTACAGGTAAATCTTGCTTTGAAGAGTCTGATAGAGGATATGGAGGGCCATCCTCAGATTTGCACAAATTGTAAATCAAATGACAAATCCTATGCTGCTGTCTACTGCCAAGACTGTGGAAACTATCTCTGCACCTCTTGTCTTAATATGCACTCTCAATGGAAAGGCTTCATCGATCATGAAGTCATTGCCATGAGTGAGATCTCATCAGGGAAGGTTTCAGTCCGTAAATACCGGAAATGCAGGAAACATCCAAAAGAAGACGAGGGTTGCTTCTGTTCCAGCTGCAGGAGATTCACATGCTTCAGGTGTGTTGTTATGGAACATACGGGGGAAGGACACAAGGTCATCGAGGGAACAGCTTACGAGGACAAACACATGAAGGGTATGGAAGAACTTAAATCAAAGGTGGACAAGAAACAATCATGCTTTCAGAAGTACATTGATTTTATAGATGAACAGACTAAAAGTGTTGACAGTGCCAAGAAACAGTGTACAAGTGACATCAATCAAGCATATGATGATGCAGTCCGGCAGTTGACAGTAAAGAGGGAAAGTCTAGTAAGAGAAGTCAAGGAAACGACCGAAGGAGTAAAGAAAGAACTGGAAAGTATGAAGACCACGGCCCAGAAGCACATCAATCGGTTGGCGACCATGGCTGAAATGGTAACTAACAAAATAAAGATTCCATTAGATATGGATACTTTGGCTGCACACGACACTCTGTGTGAAGAGTTACGAGAGGTCTTTGATCAAAAGGATCCTGACTACGAGCAGCCGAAGAAATCGGGCATAAAGGGGAAAAGTGTCAAGTTCAAGAGAAATGTTGGAGTGGATAAGCTAGGCCTTGGGAAGATTGTGAATGTAGTTGAAAGAAACGTCGCCTTACCCACTAATAAAACATTTAATGAAAAGGACGTTTCTTTGCCTACTTATAATATTGATAATGTAAAGAAGGTTGCTTTGCCAGCTCAAGATATCATGAATGCCATGGTTAGTACACCAGACGGTAGGATGGCAGTAGGATGTGATGCAGGTGGCATGAAAATCTTCTCCACTGATGGTCAGCTTCAGCAGACAGTTCTGAAGGATGTTAAGATTTTTGGGGTAGGGTTTCTTTCTGATGGTCGATGTGTTGTGATGGATAATTCAAACAACATCACACTGTACACACCAGAGTACACACAATTGAATGTAATGTTTAAGACTTTAAGTCGAGTTGAAGGTGGGGATTCTGATCTCACTGTTGATGATGATGATCAGATCTATGTGAGCTACATGAATGCCAAGAAGATCCAGGTATTTTCAACAGCAGGTGGGCAAGCAGTCAGGGAGATACCATGCAACGGGTATGAACCATATCAAATCACTAGTTACCATGGTTCTCTGATCATTTCATCATGGGATGCTATCATATTGATAGACAAACAGGGTGCTGTACAACATGAATTAAAGAAACCTGATAGTTGCCTTTACGCTGCTGTATCTCAATGGAATACAATCCTGATAGCCAAGGTGAAGGATGATGAAGGTTTGGTGAGCATTGACGAGTATACAAATGAACTAAGGCACATTCGAAACCTTGTTAATGATTACAAGATTGAGAAGCCTGGGATATATTGGTATTACCTCCAGCAGTACCGATCAGGGGAGATCGCTTTCTGCACTTCGGATAGACTCTATATATTCCGCTGAAAATAATTGATGACATGATATCATAATTATTATCGCAGAAGATGGGAGGGGGGGGGTGATACCCACTGAGTTGCCATTTTCTGCTAAAGTAAGCTGCTATAATGTTGAAATACATAAAACAATTGTTGGATCATTTCTTTCTCGTTTCTCACCCATAAAAAAATCATTTCGCTGCTTACAACTTTTTGTTTTTAATATTGCATGTACCAATCATCATATTTATCATGTTTATCCTCTGTGTGGGGAAATTCTAGTACTTGCATATCAGACAAATTGTTGTTAAATATTTTATGACAAACCATATGATTCTCTATTCATATTCATGACTGTATATAATATTTGACTAGTAATGCCATCATGGGTGGTCAGATCTTCATCATTGATATTAAAAGAGTATACTGTTTATGCGCGTATACTTGTATGTTTTCATAAATTGAAACATATCTATGCTGTGAATCAAGACATTATTATAACGTGTGAATATATAAATATTATCTCCATGGAGATGGTCCGATCATCACTCTCCGATATTTTTCGAAGTGTGAAACACTAAAAAAAAGTTATTTCATTTATGAAAATTGCACGAAAAATGCATAAAACAGCATATTGTCAATGAATCTCAATTTCTATTTTCAGCTTTCCACTTAATATCATGTGTATCCTATATGAGAGAATTTCTCGTGCTTAAAATATAAGACATAATGTTAAATATACATATTGTAACAGTATCCTGTTTATGTGATTTGTTCAACTTTTGATAACCTATAATGTTTATTCAGTTAGAGGGCGCACTCTTGCTAAGTAATAAAGTACCCCTTTCTGCCTCTGATGTTCGAGTCAAGTAAAACCATTTAACAACCCAACCACAACTTGAAACACATATTTTATGGGAAACCAAATGTTTCTCTCTTCATACATGTCATGTATATAATATTTGTCTAGCAATGACTATCGTGGCAATGTGATATTTACCATTGATATTAATGAGTGTATGCTATACACTGTAAACACTGCGGTGTTAAAACTGACACCAATTGGTGTTACTAGAGACCACACCCTGAGGTGTTAAAATCACACCCTCGAGATTAAACATAACACCAAAGAGTGTAACTGTGACAACAAAAGATGTTGTAATAACACCAATTTAAACCGGTGTAAAATAACTGGTGTGGTCCTCTATGTACACCGGTTTATGTACTGTTTATGATTTTATGCATGTATATGTCGTTATTCTATCAAGGCATGATTACACTGTGTAAATATATAAATATTATCTTCATGGAATTGGTCTGATTCCTGCTCTTTAATATTTTTTTGAAGTGCTTCAATTTAAAAATGCAATTATATATGATAACTTGAATGTCAAACAAAACAAACAAATATTGCCGGCATTTAAGAAAATAGCATAAAATGCATAAAAAGCAACGTCAATGGATCTCAATTTTTATTTGGAACTTTGCTATCATCAAGCATCATCTTCATTATGTTTATCCTGTGTGGGGAAATTTCTAGTTCTTGTATTTTAGACATAATGTTATTAGATATATCATGAGAAATCAAATAATTCTCTATTCATAAACATGTACTTCATATTTCACTAGTAATAACCATGGTGGAAGTGTAATATTTACCATTCATTTTATAGTTGGTATGCTGTACTATGTATGTTCTTGTAATATATATTTTTTATGTATTGATCAGGCAGAAAGGAAATGAGATCATGGTCTTTACGGTAAAAACAACGTTCTCCGTTATAGAACATGCTTATACTGTGTATTTTTTTTACCTGTATTTGATAAAGAACCGATGTGACTTCGATATATTCGAAGAAATTTAATTTGAAAATGCAATTATATGGAATAACTCGAACGTGAAATAAAATAGCTTTACGGAGAATAGCTTATTGTATTTCAGGCAATGGCACGAAATGTATAGTAAAAGCGCAGTTGTAATGAGTCAATGGATGTCGATATTTGCCATCCATAGAAGTCTGAAGAACTTTTCATTGGTCCATCACTATATCAAATCTATATTTATATATTGTTTTGCATATATTATAACTTTGTAAAAAAATAAACGAAATCAAATGGAGCAAAATGAAAATTTTTGAGGGGGCAAAATTCCTAAAAAGCCGGGAGCGAGCAAAACAGTGCAAACATCTAATTTGTGATAGATTTCGATATAATATTCAGACAATGATATGTTTAGCCTTTTAGTTTCATTTACTTTTCTTCTTTTCCCCGTGGTCGTAAAAATCTTGAGGAAAGAACAATACATGTATAACTCAATCAAATTGTTACATTATATCTAAGTTTGGATAATTATTCAATACTATAATTTCAAATTTCTGCTTCGGATTTCGCCTTTTAAAAAGGATTCAATTCGATAGAAGATCACGTCAGATATGACTTGCTATTACCGTGGAAAAAAATGAAACTGTAATATCATAAGTAATTGGATTGTCTACGGGTAAACATATTTTAGCAAAAAATCTCTTTCATCAAGAATCATGCACTATATCCAGAATGAAGAGAAAACGTCATTAATTAATTATACAATTGAGAAGGAAAGTATGAGCACTGTGAATGCAACTGTTTATATTTGCACAAATATGATCGAGAACAATGATGTGCAAATGTATAAATATAATAACATGTAAGTATTTAAGAACCAAGTTCACAGTATACAGCTCTATACAATACGATATGTCGAGTTTACAAGTAGAATGAGTTTATTAAAAAGTAAAATCAATTATGCTCTTCATTTTCAGGAACTATAAAAGATTTGATCATCAATTTCATTATAATATACATAATAACTTTTAGAAATTTTCTTAAAATGTACGAAACCAAACATTACAATGTAAACGTTGGAAAGTGAATAAATGAAATGCAATTTCAAAATCTGTAAAAGAGTAGTAATATAATAATAACAGAATATCATAATTCATATTTGCTGTAATTTGGCTGATATTATTACTGTTATTGTTTTTTTTCTTTTAGCGATTTAATGAAACAAAATATTATTCGTATATAGTTAATTAATCAATAAAAGTTTTAAAAAACAGTAATCTGTATGTCACTGGTATAGTATTGACTTGTTCAGAAAAAAGAATAGAACAAAAAAGGGAGAAAGATAGAAGGAAAGAAAGGCATATATATTAAGAAATAAAGGGAGAAAGAAAGGAATGAAGGAAAGAAAGATGGAGATTTTTCAATAGATAAATATGGAAAGGAGGAAACGCTTTCTGGAACATTGGGAATCTATTAAAAATGCCTGTCAAATTACAAAGGACAGACTAGAGGTCATTGTCGAAAGTTGGTGGACCGTGATAGTAGGCCTACATCGTCTTAAGACTAGGACCGGATGAAATATAACTGTGTCGTTTGCCTAGTCAGAGTCCAGGACGACACTGTTGATTTGATTCACCAATTTTCGACAAAGGCTGTTTTGTTATGAAGAGCTATGGTCAAAAGATTCTCTGTGTTATAGAAAGCGTCTGTGAAATGATTGCAAGAATGCTCTAATCAGGTTTGTTCGGGAGAAGGAGGAACATATTTTTATTTGCTTTCTTTTGTTTTCCATCTTTTCTTCTTTTATCATATCTCTCTATCTCTCTTTATTATCTGTTTCTTGCTTTTTTTCTCACTCATTTTCTCCTGTTCTACTTTACCCCTTTCTGTTTTATTTCTTCCCTCCTATCATCCTTTCCTCTTTTGTCTTTTCTTTGTTTTCTCTTTGTTTGTTACTCCGCTATCTCTATCCACTTACTATCCTTACTACTACTACTCTGGCTATTGTACAAAATAAGCCTAAGTCTAATTTTCAACATCCCTTGGATTAAAAAATAAAATATTTCTTGTATTAAAAAAAATAGACAAAAGCGGAAAGACAATATCATCGGCTTCTCATTTGCGCAAGACGAAATGTACAAAATTAAAAAAACTGTCTCACCAAAATACTGCAGAATCTAAAATGTCATAAAAGCCTGGTCATACCGCCAGAGCGTTGTTGGAGCGGTTGTGGAGCGGTAGGGAGAGAGGGTCGAATTTCTCTCACAAAATTGGGGAAAAAATCGAAAACAAAAAAACAACAATCGAAATCGAAAATGGTGAACGGTAGCGAGCGGTGATGATTTTTTCTCTCCGCTCCAACAACGATCGGGCGGTGTGACCAGGCCATAACGTTGTTTGTCCTTTTACGTTTTTGATGAGATTTCCAGCATGGTTTTGTCTAATTTTCCCTTATTATTATTTGTTCCAATAATTGTATTTCAATTCTGGAGTATCACGCACTCACACGCAGGCGACCCGTTCCAAGAACCCCCGTTTTCACAATCATTTGTAGTTCTGAAACCCGCTCCGAGGACCCTCCTTTTTACAATAAGCCCGCTCCAATTAGGCACGTACATGTTCCTACTACTTTTTTTGTCGAGATCAGGTAGGGGGCAGCGAGCCTGAGCCCCCTATTTTGGAGAAACCTATAGAAAAAAGGTGTCCTTTTTAAGTAGAAAGAAACGTTTAAAACAGAAGAATGAGGTATCATACCCATGTTTAATTAACGACCTCGTATCGCCCGGTCCAATCCCACAGGCCTACCCGCAACGGGACCACATTCAGTTGGTTCACATGAAGGCAAACTACGCTACCGGACACGTTTTAGCTGATATACAAACACAACTTACTCATCACTGAAAGCGTGTTTTTTTTTAATTAGTGACATCATATATGACATGTCTATATTGGATTTACTGCGTTGGAATATTTCATTGGTTGACAGTATGCATACGATGTAAAGAAGTAGACTTGGTAAGTCACGCCTACTCTACCATATCTACATTGATTAATGCGTACCACAATCTTATTTTTTTGTTTCAGTCACCAAGCCTCTAACGTCAACTTTATATCATAACGCCCTTTTACTTATGAAATCGAAAATTTTCTTATAGAGTGAATGACCTCAGAACGCTGAAATCGCATACCATGAGGGGCTTAATTTTTACAAAATTTTCTTGGGGAGGGCCCCCAGCTAGATCCCCCTGACAAGACGTACCTTTGGTGCGGGTTACGCCCCCCCCCCGCATTTAAAATTTTTGGGATCCGCCCCTGCTAATTCCATCTTGAAAAGACGAGATGTCAAATCAGAATTTGCCTCCAGCCAAGTAAGATCAATTTCTGCTTTTTCATTTCTCTTTTTTTTTCTTCTTCTATTCTTCTTTCTTATATTTCCTCCTCCATTTTTTACCTATTGTTTTCCTCTTTTCTCCTTTTATCTCTCACCTTCCCTTTTTAACTATTACGTTTTTTCTTACATCTTTTGTTCTTCCCAATTTTTCTCATGTCATTCTTCTTTTCCAATCCTATTTTCTTTTTTCAATAATGACTTTGTTTCTTCCTTTTTCATAATCTCATTGTTCGTATAATATCTTCTTTCCTTTCTTTCTTTTCTTTCTTTAGATTTCTTTCTTTCTATCTTTCCTTCCTTCCTTCCTTCTTTCTTTCTTTTTCTTTCTTTTCTTTTTCATTCATTTTTTCCTTTTCCTTTTCTTTCTTTTTCCTTTCTTTCTTCCTTTCGTTATTCATTTCATTCTTTCTTTATTTCTTCATTTTTTTTTCTTTCTCGATCTATTTATTTTATTCATTCCTTCCCCTTTCTTTTTTTCTTCCTTCTCTCCTCTCTTTCATTCATTCTTTCCTTCTTTCTCTTTCTTTCTTTTTGTATTTTTATTGAATCCTTTCTTCCTTCCTTTCTTCTTATGTTCCTTTTCCGCCCTACCATTTCTTTCTTTATTTTCTTCTGTCTCTATTATTTTTTCGTTATTTTCTTTTTTTGTCTCTAAACAAGTCAATAATATACTTCAAACATTTCGATTATTTTCAATCAGGTAAAAAGAAAACCCGTGAATCAACCGTTACGCTGAATTAAAGTACATGAATGCACAACTGAAACATGTCAAAGGTTACTGGGAATTCCCAATCACTAAAAATAGTTTGATATTGAACTAGAATTCGTAAACAACTGTAAATTTGCACACGATTCACGACGCACCACCATTATGAATTGATGTAACCAAAATATATAATACTGCTGCTATTAGACCCTGTATAATACTATTGCTTCGATCAAA